>NC_056694.1:935000-942500 GCF_018350215.1 Panthera leo
CAGAGAGTGAGAGGCGAGCGAAATTTCAACTCAAATTAACATTCTGTCAGCTCCAGAAAATGGGATAAATAAAGTCGAATTAATTCATTATAATAAAGAGAGATGGGCGAGGGAGCCCGGCCGGCGCCCGCCCCTCCCCTGCCCTCCCCTCGGGCCGAATTGATTGCAGCTCTGTATTCAGAAACACGCGCCGGCACATTCCTCCTCGCGAACCCGGCAGAGAACGAGGCGCTTACGGCCACGGGCAAGATCGAGTCGGAGGGACAGAGTTTACATTTAGTATTTATAGAGAAAGAAATTAAATTATGGCGAAAAGTAGTGCTCTTGGCCCCTGACCTCGGTATTAATACTTGCGGCGTCCTCCTGGTGAGCCGGGCCGGGGCTGGGGCGGGTAAGGCCCCAAATTCCAAACCTCCTCTGGGTCTCTGCGGTCTCTGCGAGACGCGGGCCTGCCCCCGCCCCTGCACCTCTCCCTCCTCTCGAACAATGAGACGGGAGAAGGTGATTATATCGTGGCCGCCGCGGCCAGGGCACGTTCCGTCAGGACCAAGGCCCGGCCGCGTGTCCAGCGCCGCGAGGCCGGTCCTCCCCCACTCCCGGGCGGAGCCGTGTGTGCCCCCTCCCCGGGCCAGGACGCACGGACAGGGTTGGACCACAGACACGTAGACTCCGTCCTGCCTCCCTTTGCTCCGGGTTTGGGGCTTGGCAGGCCGGCCAAAGCCACTTACACCAAAGGCCTTGCGCTGGGCGAGAGGCTGCCGGCGGCCGGGCCCCCAGGACTGACAGGGTCTGAGGCCCGGTGCCTCCTTCCTCCCGGACTCCATCTCAGGCCACACTGGGGCCACAGGGATCACAGGGATAAGGTCCAGGGGGCTGGGGCCGCAGCAAAATGCACCCTTCCCATTGGCAAACTTTTTACAAAGGACATCACACACACGTATACCGTGATTTCTTTCCCTTCTACCCACAGTCCTAATTTGCTGCTTATTTAAGAATATGTCCTTTAATGATTTAGCTCTGAGTCTATCAATATTTTATAGTGGGAAAGGGAGTGACAGACACTTCTCTGAGAACATAATTTAATTATAATTAATGGGTTGAGTACCTGGGCCTTATTCTTCAGAGGCCGAGTCAAAGCGAGATGTATTTATTTTTTTTTTTTATCCCTGTGTAGGGGACCTGATTGGCTGCCACCCCAAAGTTACTTTTCTCTCCCTCCCTCCCTCCCCTCCTCCCCAGCCCCGTGCCCCTGCTTTACAGAGTAGGGGGAGGGTGGGGATCAGGGTGTCTCGGCAGCGCCCCGCCCCCCCCCCCCCCCACTTCTTCTATAGAGCAGGCGGCTGCCAGTCAGAGAGGGCATTAATTATGCCTTTTATTGACAGGGCGCTACATTCTGTAGGAGTCATTCTCTTTTGGAGTCGCCCCCTCCCCCCTCCCCCCCTCCGCTCCTTCCTCTTCCTCCTCCCTCTCCTTCCTCCTCTCCCCCGCCGCCTGGAGCCTGGAGCCGGAGAGGAGATGAGAAGCCCTTGTAGTTTTAAATTCAATGTGACAGTTTCGGAAAGAGCGGATGATGAATCTCCTATTATTGGATCAGTCTATTTGCCGCTCAATGTCTCTCTGTAATTGGAGCAGCATCACTTTAAAGGTTCAGAGAGTACAGCGTTTCTGGTGAAAAATCCCCACAACACGCCGGTGAATGTTTTAAAGGGAAATCTATTAGTGATTTGCAGAGGGGCGGGGAGCCCGCGCCGGGGCGGGGGGGAGGCGCGGGCTCCGGCCAGCGGGGATTGAAGTGGGGGGGCTCGCCGGGGCCCCCTGCCTGGACCGCTCCCGGTGCCCGCGCCCGCCCCGCTCCGGGCCGCGCCCCTCCCTCCCTGCCGCCCCCCCCCCTTGTTGTGACAGTTCCTGATACTGTTTATTGAGGTGCATGTCAGGTATAATTAGCAATCGATATGGAAAGCGTTTCCTTGCACCCAGCGCGCCTCTGACGTCAGAGCCGATTAGCGCTTCTTATTGGTCCCAAATTCCCGGGGCCGCGGCTAATTATCGGGAGCTTGATGTTGATAAAGTAAAGCGCCGGAGTGCGGGCGAAGCATGTGTAGGGCTCCGGGTCCCTGTCTCCGCCGCCGCCGCCGCCGCCCGCGCCTCCCGCCGCTGGCCCGCCCCGGCCCCGGCCCGCGCCCCCGCGCCCCGCCGCCGGCCCCGCCGGCCCCCCGCGCGAGATGATGGACGGCCGCCTCCTGGAGCACCCGCATGCCCAGTTCGGGGGCTCGCTGGGCGGCGTGGTGGGCTTCCCCTACCCGCTGGGCCACCACCACGTGTACGAGCTGGCCGGCCACCAGCTGCAGTCGGCCGCCGCCGCCGCCGCCGCCGCCGCCTCGGTGCCCTTCTCCATCGACGGCCTGCTCAGCGGCTCGTGCGCCGCCGCCGCCGCCTCCGTGGTCAACCCCACGCCGCTGCTGCCGGCCGCCTGCGGGGTAGGAGGCGACAGCCAGCCCTTCAAGCTGTCAGGTAGGTGCGGCGGGCGCAGAGGGCACCCTCGTCGGGCGCAGGAGCTGGGCTGCCGGGCGGGCGGCGAAGGGCGCGGGGGGGGGGGGGGGTGTTGCAGAACGAGGCTCGGCGCACCCCCCGCCCCCGGTCTGCCACCCCGGCGCAGGAGCCCCCGGACCCGGGCGGCCGACAGGTGTCCAGGGGGTGGATGTGGCCTGGGCCCTGGCTGAGCCCTGCGGCGTCCTCTGCGTGCCCGCAGACTCGGGGGACCCCGACAAGGAGAGCCCGGGCTGTAAGCGGCGGCGCACCCGCACCAACTTCACCGGCTGGCAGCTGGAGGAGCTGGAGAAGGCGTTCAACGAGAGCCACTATCCCGACGTGTTCATGCGCGAGGCGCTGGCGCTGCGCCTGGACCTGGTCGAGTCCCGAGTGCAGGTAAAGGCCGCCGCTCCCCGCGGGAGGCAGCGTCCCGCCGCCGCTAGGCCTGCCCGGCGCCGGCCCCGCCTTTGTTCCAGGTGGGGACCGCGGCCCCGCTTCCGAGCCCGCCTCGCGCTCGCCGGCCCCGCGGTGGTGGTGGTGGTGGGGTGCCGGGGTTCGACGCTTCGCGGGAGAGAAAGCGAGGTGGCTCGGGAGGGGCCGGAGGCCCCGAAGTTACCAGAACAGCAGCTGCGTCGGACCCGGGAGCTGCGTGGTGGGGGTCGGGCGAGGGCGCAGAATGAAGTGTCAGAGGGCTGGGCGGCGTGGGGGGCGGGGGGGGGGGCGGTGAGGGGTGCGGGGGCGGGAGGGAGCCGGCCCGGCTCGGACCTGGAGGAGGCCCGGCGCACGTAGCCTTCCTAGCCCTCGCCTGGGGCTCGGCGCTCGGCCTGGAGCAAACGCGCTTGTTTGTTTACCTCTCGCCTTTAAAATATTCAGACGGAGACATGTATTTATCCAACGCTTTGCAGAAGGAGGTTAGCTGAGGAAGGGGAGGCGGACACGGCAGCGGGAAGAAGGTGTCTGAATCTTTCGTACTCTCGGTTTTCTTTCCCCGGTACTTTGATTTCATTCGGACATTGCCGGCGTTGGTTTTTGTTTTTGTTTTTTTTAAATATAGTGTCAGTTTGTTGGATTAAAAATTCAGGATGAATTGTGCATAATCGGGTGTTTCCCTGAAGTACAGAAATCTTTTTCTGGGGTCGGAGTGGCGGTGAGCTGGGGTGTGCAGCTGTGGGAGCAGGGCTTTGAGGCAGAGGCCTGGCAACGCCGGTTTAGCACCAATAGCTTTGTCTAAAAGGTGTTCTCCACCCCAGCTCGCGCTGCTCCTCATGACCTCTTCCGTTTATAAATCCTTTCATCCAATTTGTTTAAGTGTCTTAAGCAAAGACCTCTTCATCCCCCCCCCCCGTATGATAATGAGCATTACTTGGTGACAAGTCAGCCTGGAATTTGCACCCCCCCAAAAAAAAGTATGGGAAGGAAGGAAGGAAGGAAGGAGCGAGCTCCAGCCTTGGAGAGGTTACAGCTTAGAACCGTCACCTCGGCACCAGCAAGGCTCCCTGTGACCAGGCCAGCCGCTATTGTGCCTGGTCTCTCCATGGCCCCAACAAAGAATTCAGATTATCGCCATCTCTTCGGGAGGGTGGTGTGCCTGGGGCCGACAGAGATTTGCCTGTGTGTACGGGGTGGGGAGCCGGTACCTGGGACCAGGGTTCCCCAGGACAAGGCCTGCACAGAGGGCAGAAGAGCTGCTGGGGCCCAGGCTGCTCCTGCAGCACCTGGCGACTGGCATCTTCCCTGTCTGCCTTCCTCCCTGGCCTAAGCCCAGCACTGCTTCCAGAGGGCTCTGTTGGTGGCCTAGAGCCTCCAGAAAGAAGGATGTGTGCGAAGGGGGAGGGGGAGGCTGCTGGACCCCTCCCCCTAAGTTCGGCTTCCCAGGCCCTTCTAGAAGAAGCACCCAGATTTCCCTTTAGGGGGGCCCCCAATATGTGGGCTTTGACTCAGTCTCCAGGGGGCCGAAGACAGGTGTGGAGGGCAGCTGAGCCCAGCCACTGGTGGTCCTCAGGCCAGACGGTCAGCACCAGGCCAGGCAGGCTGCTTAGAACAGGAGCTGTGAGAAGCCAAGAGGGGCGACGAGGGGCTGCTCCTTGCGCGCCTCCCGACCAGGAACCAGAAGCCCTCAGGGGCCAGACCAGCCGTACCCAGCGAAGGGGCAGCTCCCAGTTCCCTGAGGTGAGAAGCCAGAGTGGGAAGCTGGCCCAGAGGCCCCATCTACCTCCTTCCGGGTGAAAAAGATGCTCTTTGGAACCTGCAGCTTGAGTGCCGAAACCCAGCTCAGGGCTGGCTGGGCCTCGTGCCTTGGCTTCCGCGCCCCCCGCCCCTCCACTACCCCTCGGCCGGGAGCGGAACCGAGGTTGTACAGGCCTGTCTGGGGGGGGGGCGGCAGTGAGGAGGCCCGAAGTCCCAGCGGCAAGCCCGCCGCCTGACTGTGCCTTCCTTTCCCCTGTCCGGCTGCTCTAGGTCTGGTTCCAAAACCGCCGGGCCAAGTGGAGGAAGAAGGAGAACACGAAGAAGGGCCCGGGGCGGCCGGCTCACAACTCACACCCCACCACGTGCAGTGGCGAGCCGATGGACCCGGAGGAGATCGCGCGCAAAGAACTGGAGAAGATGGAGAAGAAGAAGCGCAAGCACGAGAAGAAGCTGCTCAAGAGCCAGAGCCGCCACCTGCACTCGCCGGGCGGCTTGTCCCTGCACAGCGCCCCCAGCTCGGACAGCGACAGCGGCGGCGGCGGCCTGTCCCCCGAGCCGCCCGAGCCGCCGCCTCCTGCGGCCGCGGCCAAGGGCCCGAGCGCGCACGCCGCCGGCGCCGCGGGTTCCGCGCCCGCACCGCCCGGCGAACCACCCGCGCCCGGCACCTGCGACCCCGCCTTTTACCCGAGCCAAAGAAGCGGCGCAGGCCCGCAGCTGCGGCCGGGCCGCCCCGCGGACAAGGACGCCGCCCCGTGTGCGCCTGGGGCGGCGGCGGAACGCGGCGCCGCCGGCCTGCCGAAGGCCAGCCCGTTCAGCGTGGAGAGCCTGCTGTCCGACTCGCCGCCGCGCCGGAAAGCCGCCCCCGCCAACGCCGCCGCGGCCGCGGCCGCCGCCGCCGCCGCCGCCGCGGCCGCCGCCGGGCTGGACTTTGCGCCCGGGCTGCCGTGCGCGCCGCGGACCCTCATTGGCAAAGGCCACTTCCTGCTCTACCCCATCACGCAGCCGCTCGGCTTCCTGGTGCCACAGGCCGCGCTCAAGGGCGCAGCGGGTCCGGAGCCGGCGCCCAAGGACGCGCCGCCCGCACCCGCCGCGCCGCCCGCGCCGCCCGCTCAGGCCAGCTTCGGGGCCTTCCCGGGGCCCGGCGGCGCTCCGGACTCGGCCTTCGCGCGCCGCAGCCCCGACGCCGTCGCCTCCCCGGGGGCCCCGACCCCGGCGCCCTTCCGGGACGCGGCCGTGGCTGCGGCCGAGGGCGGCGGCGGGGAGTGCGCGGATCCGGGGACCGCCGGCCCAGCCGCCCCACTGCCGCCGCCTCTCGCGCCGTCGCCCGGGCCGGTCCCGCGGGCTCCCAGCCCTGCCGGGGAGCCTGCTTTGTGCGGGGCCCCAGAGCCGGGCGCCGAGTCCGGACCCAGCGCGCCGCCGGAGGGCGACGAAGTGGACATGGACTGAGGGGCGGCCCGCGCCGCTCGCTCAGGCGCGACTCACACAACGAAATCAGGTGATCGGCTTAGAAACCCTGCTTTTCCCTCTTTCTTCTGTTTTCTTCCTTTTATGGTTATTTTTTAAAGAAAACCGCCGTTTCGATTCGGACCTAGGCAGCAACCGCAGGACTCGGGGTGAGACCCTCTTCCTCTCGGGGGAGCAAAACAACAACAAGCAAACAACCCCCACAAAAACCCACAACAAGAATCCTCAGCCTTGTAAAATGCAAAAATGTCTAAGAATATTTATATATGTGCCATTTTTGATAAATAAAGGTGGTCAAACGCAAGCTCTCAGGTCCATCTTTTTCCGATTTCCGAGCGCCCAGTGTGGCCCCTCCTCCCCTCCGTTTTCCACTCCTCTCCCCGCGGGCGGGGCAGGGACGAGGCTCCTCACCTCCCCCGGGGTCCGCGCTTAATGCCTCCTTTTGTGTGCGTGTGTGTTTGTGTTTTCTGATTGAACAAATTTATGCGTCCGCGGCTCCCCCTCTCCTGCCCTCCCTCGCGCTCCCCCTCCCACCCGGCGCCACACACGCGCGCGCCCCCGCGCGCACCCCCGCGCTGGCACACGCCGGGGCGCGCGGCGCGGGGTGACGGAGCCGGGGGCTGCAAGGGCCGGGCCGCTGGGCTCCTGCAGAGTTTTGATATGAAAGTAATTATTTTCCGGTGGCTGCTGCGGGGACTGGGTTTCTTGCCCAAAGGGTTATTATACATTACCGATTTCTAGTGATATGAAATCACATAAACTTCCTACAATAATAGAATTAGCATGAAAGGCTGGGGTGTCAAATTGAAATTGGAGAATAATAGCGCCGGCAGCTGGGGGAGTGCGTGCGCATATTGGAGCGGAGACGGGAGTCGTGGGGCGGAATTTTCATGAGCCGTACTCTTTGTCAGCGCTCTTGTAGCCGGCTATATTAAGATAGATGCCCAATGATATCCCTCATTGTTCTGTCGCTTATATTGATGTTGCTGCGTTATCAGCCTATTGATCATGTGTCGTCTGTAATAGGACAGGCGCCGCCAACGCGCCTCTTTACAAAAGCAGTGCACATTTGTTCTAATAGGGTCCGGGTCCCCGGGGGACCCTTCGGGGGCTTCAGGACATCTGCAGCGAAGAAATATTAGCAAACTTGGCTGGAGCCTGCAGCCAGCCCCTGGCCCCCTCCCCTGCCCGCAGCCGCCCCACCCCGAAGTGAACCACCACCAATCCTCCTCCCCCTCGTGGCCCCCCCCCCCCGCCAAAATCCCAACCCACCCTCCTCATTTTCCTGGGCCCCGAGTCCTCGGTGCCGCAAAAGCCACC
>NC_056694.1:8125000-8260000 GCF_018350215.1 Panthera leo
GTATCAGGAGAGATTTTCTCCATTGCCGAAGTGGGAATAATGTCGCCTTCCACCAAGGGTTATCAGGACTAGGTAAGGAATTACATAAATAATCTAGCCCCATGGTACATACTCAGTAAATGCTAGCTGCAATGATTACATCGATCACATATGTGTTTTTTTCTATTCATTGATATTTTTGTGTGGCCTAGCTGGAGCCCTTTGAAAATAAAGTAGCTAATTTTTTTCATGCAAGCCATGATCTTTAATTGTGCCACATGTATCCTGAGAAGGAGATTGGGGGGGAGGGGAAGCAATAAAACTAAGACTGAGTGTTCACAGGTTATACTAGTCATGCTAATACAGATTATTTTATGTCTTCCTTATTGTTAAGCCCATGACCTGGGATGTTATAACAGTCAGGACGGACAAGGTTACACCTTGGTAACAAAGAGCCCCGGCCCCAACAAAAGTTTCTTTCTTCCTCAAGCCACCTGTCCAGCGCGGGTCAGCAGAGGGTCCGGCCCCAGGTGGACCGAAGTTCGGCCATCTTGCAGCTGCATTATCTGTCACAGGTAGGGGACTAGAAAGTTGTACTCAGACTTTTCACCACCTCAACCTCTCATAACTTACTGGCCAAGCTAATCATGTGGCCAACTGGTCACCTCTAAAGGGTCAGGGAAATGTAGGGAAGAAAATGGGACATTGGGTGACTATGTCTGCCTTCTAATTAGCGACAAAGCCAAAATTTCAGTTCTACCTTCTGACTCTATATTGAGTGTTTCTGAGAGCCAGAGACATGCAGGGAGGTGAGAGGAGCCTAGAGGTCAGCTCTGGGCACCTCGGTGTCAGGAGGCAATGCTGTCTGTCCACATGAGCCCCCAGGAGCAGGGCGGGCTGATCAGCCTTCTAGGTCACCTGTGTGAGCTGTTCGCCCTTGGGCTTCAGAGGCTGGTCACACCGTGCCAACCACATGCATAGTTGGCCACACCTTCCAAAGTCAGGCATAGATCTGTGTGATAAGTGTGAGTTTGGATCCTTTGTGCCTTAACTGCAGGAGACACCAGGGCTCCCTTGGGACATACACTTGGGAGCTATGGACCAGAAAGAACATGGCTCTCTTGGTTAACTTCCTTCTCTGTGCTGCTCTATAGCCTGTCCCGGCCTCTGTCCCCTGACCCTTGGCTGTCTTCAATGGCATGGCTGCTTTGGCCAGGATGCTGGCGTCTTCAGGTTCATTTCTGTGTCCCCAGTGTCCAGGATGGGGCTTTGCCCCAAAGAGGCCTCAGGAGAGGCTACTCGGTGGGACAGAACGGCCTGTTCCGGCAGCCCCGAGAGCAGGTCACTACAAACCCGGGCTGTGGGGGGAGTGGACGGGGGAGGCTTGGAGTGAGCCCAGGCCTGGCCGCTGCATTCGTGTGACTTTGGGAGGCTCCGTCCTTTTTCCCAGCCTCCGACTCCCATCCCAGATGGTGGCGTATGGGGCCAAGTGATCTCAGCGGGTCTGAGATTTCTCTGGGAGTCTGGGATCCGTCTTTACCCTCCAGGCATGGCTGAACCTTGGGGAAGGGATGGGCAGGGATTGCTGGCCCCCTGGAGGAACCAGCTGAATTCTCGGTGCCACATGCCCTGTGGAGCCCGAGGCTGTCTGTGTCCTGCCCCATGAGGCCGGGTCTTGGGGTTTGCAGGCCAGACTCAACAGAGACCTTGAGGAGGAAGGGGATGGGGGGGGGGGGCTGGTGACTGAGCTGGGACTCCCCCTTCCCCCAGACGGCTCTGCAGGGGGCAGGGGCTGGAGCCTGTCCCCACCAGCCAGTCCCCGCCCCTGCCACCGGCAGCTGTGGGGAAGGAAGGGACCCAGGCTGCATTTATCGAATTCCTGTCTGCAAAGGCCATGTACTTGTTTTAGATTAGCATACAAATCGACATTAGCGTAGAACATCTGTTGTTAATCCACGTCCCGGTGGAAGGGAGATGCCAACACGCCGTTTATTAGGCACGTCGATCCCATAATGTCCTTTTTTGCTGCCTTTGTCTTCTATCAGAGTCCATAATGGGTTCCAGGATGTCTTTTATTTTGCTACAGACCACGTTTCCTCCTGCCTAACAGATCAGAACGTAATGGATTCCAGGATGTAATTTATGCTGTTTTGGAATCAGACTCTGTACTATTAATTCTGAAGCCTTCGGGCAATCTCCAGGGAGGCCGGAGCCCTGCGTTTGCCCCCGTGGTCCTCAGACAGGCACCGGGACCCCGAGCACAGTCCTGGGGCCAGAACGGGGAGGGGAGCCCAGTCCAGCAGCTCCCAGTTAAGGGAGTTCCAGGCGGGCATGGGAGAAGAGCCCAGGGGTGCTGGAGGAGACAAGACACTTGAGGGGTGCAGGGCTGAGAGGCGGGGCACAGATGTTCTAAAAACCCAGAGAGAGGCAGAACCTCCCGGAGCTGCTTGTGGCTTCTGGACCGTAGGTGATGAGCCCCTGGAGAAGAGCATCCGGGGGGACGAAGCCCCAGGGAGGTGCCTCGCGGAGGAGGCCAAGGCCACGTGAGCGAGGGCATTGCCGTTGGAGCCACCAGGCGCCGACTCAAGGTCGAGCGTGGTGACCCGAGTCCTCACGCACGGCTGACCTTGGGACGGCCACTCCCCTTCTCTGAGGCTGGCGTTCTCCGCCCAGAGTCGTCCCTGAGCCCCAGAGAGACACTAAGTGTTGCAGATCTCTATAAAGTCTGGAGAAGCCTGCAGACTTTGTCCCTGAGGGTGGAGCACTGTCCGATGCCCTGCCCAGCAGGCCCCTTGCTGGGGTGGGGCCCCCTCCTCCTGTTGGGTGAGCAGATGAGCAGGGCTGCAGCCGGCGCATACACAGGGAGCCTTCGTGTGACTTAGAGAGAAAGGTGCCCAGGCCTGTGGGTCCCTGGGAGTTCTCTCCGATCGGGCCCTGCGGTGGGGCAGACACAAGGGTCTCTTCTGTGCCCTGCGCCTCGGGCCACAGTCCTCAGGCTCTGAGCCCACTGGGGCGCCGTGCAGGCGGATCTCAGCTAGTTGATATCTGGGAAGCTGAGGAAGAGATGGGAGCTGCTGGGTGGCCTCTACCCTGCTTACGTCCCATCTGGCTGTGGTCACTTACTGCTGTCCTGCCGGGAGTCCCCTCCCTCCCCGGTGAGGCAGCTCCTTCGTCACCAGACAGCCTGGGTTGTGGTCCGAGCCCCCTCACCCCGTGTCGGCCCCGTGAGCTCCCCAGCTGCCCTCCTGCAGCCACCGCTCTGTCCTTAGGGCCTCCAGCCTGACTGCCCACCTTCCTCTGTGTGAGGGAAGCCCACACTTTGAAGCTGGGTCTGGAGGGCTTCTGGGCAGAAGAGAGCACCTTCCGGGGCGGTCAGAGCCTGACCCCTGACTCCAGTCACCACCCTGGCCTTGGAGACCATGAAGCAAACCCACAGCGTCACTGCTGGGACTGTTGCAGTACCTTCTATGCTGCAGACTTAAAAAAAAAAATTGGGGGAAAATACACAAAAGGTAAAATTTACCACTGGAACCAGTTTTGCACACACGACGCGGTGATATTAAACACGTTCACGTTGTCAGGCAGCCTTCACCGCCGTCCACGTCCAGAACTTTCTTCGTCCTTCCGGTTCAACTGCAGACTTTTTAAACGGGGAAAGAAGTTTAACTGCGTGTCCTGTCTGGCGCACCCTTCTGGGTTATTTCCACCTTTCATTGTCTTTGAGCCGTGGGACAGCTCTGTAAAGTTGTACCCAACAAGGAACAGTGCGAACAGTTCTGGGCAGTATTCGCATAAATTAACTGAGTCCCAGGGGATGGTAGTTGTGGCCCTGGGGATGGGCCGGTTTGCATTTATTTGTAATTCCATCGCAGCCTTCCCTGTTTGCCTGCATCTTGAGGATCCTTGAGTTTTCTCTGAACTGCCTGTACCATCTCACTGGTTTCTTCCCCCTTCACCGAATGCGTTACATGAAACCCGTGACACGTGTTCACTTCATACTGGTACAAGAGAGCCACGGTTTTCCTTTTGTTGGGATCTGCCCTGGAACGACAGAATTGCTGTCTGCAGAGTCCAGGAGCTTGGTTTAGCCCCTGAGATTCTCCAGCCGAAGTCACATTCCCACGTGGGGCTGGGAGATGGGGACGCTCAGCAGGGCTGGGGATGCCGGCTGCCTCGCCCTCGCTGGCTGACGCCTGACAGATGAGAAGGTCACACAGGAGACCCCTCAGGGAGCCTGGGCTGGGCAGGCCAGGAGCCAGGGCGGGGCCTGGGGCCTCCTCAGCTCTTAAAGGCCAACTGGGAAAAGAGGTGCCAGATATATTCCACGCTCTGACCCCCTGGGAGCAGACGACAGCCATTACCCAGCCGTCTAGTCAGTGCTGGAAGGGGCCCCGAGACCATCTGGCCAGCTCACTGCCGGTGCTGCTGAGGCCCCCCAGCCGGGTTTGGTCCAGGAAAGCCCTGGGGACTTGCTGTGTGCCTGTGCCCACACTGAGCTGGTCATGTCCTCCCGACGATCCTTGGGACATCCCCATGAGATGCGGGTACGAGCATGGCCGCCCATCAGGGGTGAACCTCCCAAGCCCGAGGAAGGTCAGGTGACCAGCCCGAGGTCACGGTGCAGCCAGTGGGCCGCAGCTAAGGGTCCCAGGCCTCCAGCCCTGTCCTTCCACCGACATTGGTGGGTCCAGAGGCAGAGACACCCTAGCGGTCCCTGTGGAACAAACCGTGCTCCTGGGACTCCTGGCACCTGCCCAGACAAGGGGCTTTTGTTTGGTTCAGAAGAAAGGGAGCCCTTAATGAAAAAACCAAAACAGTAAAAAGCACTTGCAGGGGAAATATAAATACCACCTGCCGGGTGGCTGTTAGCTCGCTCTCGGAAAAATGCATCTGTCACTGGGGGTCTTGTGGGCTGTCCTGTGTTCTTCCGCAGCTGTCTCCCGGCAGAGCGGGCAGGTCACCTTGGGCCCAGGCCTGGGCCCCTTCGGGGGGCTGTGGATGGCCGAGCTCCCCCTGCAGCTGGCTCCCATCCCGCACGGTCTCCGGCCATCTGTCTTTAGGACCTTGATGCTCCCCAAGGCCATACAAGCACGCTGGTGTGGAGTCCCCGTGGTAAAGCAGAGACGGATTCGGAGTCTCTAGGTATGCGAACTTAAGCCCTCGGAGCCTCATTTTCCTCACCTGGAGAATGGGGACAGTCACGCTTTTTCCCTGCGGGATGTCCTCAGCTGTGTGCCAGAGCCACCTCCCACTGGCCCACGAGAGCGGGTTTTGTGCGTCCCCTCCCCTCTCCGGGATGTCCTGTTGGTCACGGGAAGTGAGCCGTGGTGGGGGGTGGGGGGTGTTCACACCCTGGAAATCTGCACACTCTCCAGATGAAGCCTCGTCCCCACGGAGCCCGTTGTCAACCGTTTGCCAGCACGTGGCTGGCGGTTGTGCGAACGCGTGGCAGGTGTTATGTGCCAGGCACTTGGGAGGCTTGTCCCTGTGGGGCGTGAGGACTTCGGGGTAACGGGATGCGAGACCGCTGGGTCTGGATGGGCCGCCAAGGCTGGGGTCCCCGCCTGGAGGCTGAGGCACTGGATGCCTGAGCCCCCCCTGTGTCTCTGCCCCCGGGTCAGTGCACATGTTGAATCTAAGAGGGTAAGATTTGATCTCTTGTGGAAGCGACATCTGCGCATTCCTTTTGCCAGAGACAGAGGGATCTTTGGGGAAAAGGCTTCTTGGTTTTGTTTAAAAAAAAATTTTTTTTAACGTTCATTCGTTTTTGAGAGAGAGAGAGAGAGTGAGAGAGAGAGAGCATGAGTGGGGGAAGGGGCAGAGATAGAAAGGGAGACACAGAATCCGAAGCAGGCTCCAGGCTCGGAGCTGTCAGCACAGAGCCCGACTCGGGGCTCAAACCTGGGGAACGGTGGGATCATGACCTGAGCCGAAGTCCGACGCTCAACCGACCGAGCCACCCAGGCGCCCCTTCTTTGTTTTTTCTTATGGAAAAGACCAGCCAGTAGAAATAGTGGTAAAAATAATGTGGATAATGATGGTGACGCCCCGTCACCATTTCTTGGACAGCTGCTGGGTACCAGGTGTTTAGGAAACTACGGGCCTTGTTGCGTTTGTCCTCCGACAAGGCAGGCCTTGTCATCATCCCCCTTTTACGGGGGAGAAAATTAAGACACGGGGGGAGCAGTCATTCTGCTCAGAGGCGTCCAGCGGGTCCGTGGCAGGGCTGGGGTCGGACGGGATCTGTCTGAGCCCTGACCTCATCCTTCTTCCTCCTCACCGCAACAGGGAGTAAGAACACCTGGACAGACCAAGCTGTCCCTCACCCTATCCTGGCTGCCCGCAGAGTAGCCTGCTTCCCCTCCCCTGCCCTCCCCTCCCCTCCCTTCTCCCCCCCTCCCCACCAAACCGTCTGCTCCTCTTCCCTCCTTTATCCAAATTTAGGCTGAACTGCTCCCGCCCCATCGTCCCCTCCATGTTTGCCCAGCAGGCCCTACTTGTCTGCAGAGGCCCAGCTCAGAAGTCACCTCCTCTGTGAAGCACCCCCCAACTCCCTGGGGGGGCCTGCGATGGTGGCTTTGCCCCATCAGTCAGAGTCCTCTCCACAGGACATGAAAACCACCATGGGTCCCTGCCACTCGTCCCCCCCTTTTAGTGCCATGCCCCCCTTTGGCTGTCTGTTGGAGCCTGTGAGTCTTTTCTCAGAATGGTGTTTTAGTATGCTTTATTATAATGTTATATTTATATTTTATTAAAATGTTTATAATGTTCTATTATTTCTCTGAACCGTGCATAAAAGAATCTAGCAGGATTACGCATCACTGCAGAATACAGCTATCGAGAAAACTTTCTGAAGGGGCGCCTGGGTGGCTCAGTAGGTTGGGCGTCTGACTCCTGATTTCGACTCAGGTCATGATCTCACAGTTCGTGGGATCGAGCCCTGCAGGAGGCTGTGATGAAGACAGTGTGGAGCCTGCCTAAGATTCTCTCTTTCCCTCTCTCTGCCCCTCCCTTGCTCGTTCTCTTTCTCTCTCTCAAAGTAAATAAACATTAAAAAAAAACAACCTTTTTGAGGGGCACCTGGGTGGGTGGCTCCGTCTGTCTGAGAAGCGTCTGACTTCAGTTTGGGTCATGATCTCACGGCTCATGAGTCTGAACCACATATCGGGCTCTGTGCTGACAGAGCAGAGCCTGCTTAGGATCCTCAGTCCCCCCCTCTTTCTGCCCCTCCCTGGCTGTTCTCTCTCTCTCTCTCTCAAAAATAAATGGACACTAAAGAAAAAATTAAAAAAGAAACAAACTCTTTTTGAAAATACAGATGGTAGATGGAATAAACATCACCCAAGGAACAAGATCCACCGGTGGGCTTGATGACTCCCGGAATTTCAAAGCAGTGATGAGGGAAAATGGTTTTTCTAGCTGGCTGCAACAATTGTAAAGTCTGCGAATTCCGTAGGGAGCAAACAGGGAACAAGGTACAGGCACAGCTTCTGCGTCGTTGCTGTTGTGGTGACCGGGCTCCTACCGCAAAGAAATGCTGCGTTTCAATTAGAGGTTGGTGCAAATAAATAGTTCTGTTTCCCGGCACTGTTCACAAACTCCTGATTTCCATCCTCGCGTCAGGGACAGAAGGGGCTCCTCGCGGGCCAGGACTGGGTTTTGTCCTCATTTCCAGTGCTTTGAGGCACGCCTGGTTTGGACCATGCAGACAAGTCGAATACAGGAACCAGGGGGTTTGTTGAATGAGTGAGTGAGTGAATTAAGGAAAGGAAGGTGAGGCAGGGGCGGGGGGGCAGACCGAGCTCCCCCCCAGGCTCGGGTCCTCCCGCTGCCCTGGTTTCAATAGCATGAACGTGACTTGGCTGGGCCTGGCACCGTGCGTGAGGCGGGGGGGGCGGGGGGGGGCACGTTCCTATCTGCTGAGAGCGAGACCCTCGGTCTGAATCAGTGCCTGTCAGGTGCGGCCCCGCACTGGCTGTGATTCATCCCCTCGTGCGGGGAGAGGGGTTGCGCTCATCTCGCCTCGCCTCCCCTCTGCTTCCAAACCTTCCTCCTGGCAAATGCAGCCCGAAGGAGCTGCTGTGGTTTTAGAAATTAATTCACCAGATACTCTTCTGGTCTGGAGAGAAAAAGATACGCAGTGTTGTCTTAAAGAGGCATTACAGGATCCGCTGAGAATGTGAGGCTATCAGGGAGCCACCCCGGGAGAGGAGGCACCAATCCCAGCTGTCACTCCCAGTGTTTGGAGCCATGGCCTGCGGCTCAGGGAGCAGCGGGTCCATCCTATTTCGTCTTTATCTTATTTTGGCTGACCTGTGCCAAGAACCTCATGTACCAGGCACTGGGCTGAGACCTTTAGAAGCATTTAATCTTCCCTGAATCCCTGAAACAATCCTGAGAGACTGGGATCATTCTGTAGAGGAGACAAGTCATCTCTCAAAGTGGAGAGAGGTTGCCCTTAGCTCACCCAGCTAGTAAGTGCCCGGGTTGGGAATTGAACCCATAACCTGTGCCCTGAGCCACTAAGCTGTGCAGCTAAAATCTCGTCGGCGGCCCCTGTGAATGCTGAATGCTTGAAGATTAAAAGGGGAGTAAGACCCACTACCTGTCCCCAGCAAGGGGCCAGACGCAGAGGCAGATAAACCGGACACGGTCCGATCTGTGCTGTAACGGAGGAGGGCCAGGAGCTGGGGCTGGGGAGGGCTCCTCTGAGCACCGGGCACGGGGTGGGAGCTTGGTGAGCGTTGGGCAAGCACCCTGTGCCGGTCAGCCCGGTTCCCTCATCTGCAGCACACCCCTGAGTTGTTCCTGATGCTGGTTTGTGTTCAGAGAGAAAGAACTCTCCCAGACAAGCCTACAGTAGTGTGTTCTTGACGTGTGCATCCCTGGCTTTGGGGAAATCCCAGCGGACGTGTTCCCACGACAAAGGCTGTTGTGTTTTGGAGACACGGGCTGGAGACGGAATTTGGGGGGGTTTGCAAACTCAAGGGAGGCAGAGGGGCCAGGCTGGCTCCCCGGGCAGGGCACCCCCCAAGAATCTGGTCTCCACGGAGCTCTGTCAGGCACGGGTGTAAACCGATCCCCGCACAGCAACTGCGCGTTAATGAAAGTTTTGACAGAGAGATTTCATTTTGGAACTCACATTCCCTGAAGGGTTTGTAATAATTGCACTTGAAATAGAGCCATTTGGCCTCAATGCTTTCCAGATTGGGGGCGCAGAGGTATGCTCCTTCCTGGGAAGGCCAGGCTGGGGAGCGGGAGGCCGCGGGACGTGCCACCCCAGGGGGAGTCCCCAGCCCCTCTCTGTGTGGATGCAGGGCCCGTGGCTGGCCCGGGACCTTGTCTCCAGAGCGGTGATCTCCATGTCCTTACAGCCATGCTGGTGACAGGCTAGCTGGGGTCTGCGTCACAGACTGAGTGGGGACAGATGGGGGGCTCCTGACCCCTCCCTGGGTTCCTTCTTCGTAGCCCCAGAAATGCATGGGGGAAGGTCTGCCTCCCAGACCTTGTCCTTATGTGATCTGTCCTCAGGTATGTGGGGCCTTTCCCCAAGTCGGTTTCTGCCTACCTTGGGGGACAGCCACTGCACAGGGCAACTTCTGGCCTCCCCCGCCTCTCTGGCTGACTCTGCCACAGCCCCCTTCTCCCTCCACCTCAGGGCCTTTGCACTTACTGTCTCCTCCAGCTGAGACACTCCTATTGGGCTTTCTAACGGGGTGGCCCCTGCCCCGCCTCCCACTTTGCATGTCCTTTTCTTCTGCTTTATTTCTCCCCATGGCACTTAGAACCCCCAACATACTAGTACTATATAATCGGCTGAACTATTATGCTAATTATCTCCTGTCCGCTGGAATGTAGATCCCTCTAGAGCTTTGTCTCCTGTGTTCCCTGTTGTGTCCCGTTACTCCAAAAATACCTGGAGAATGAATGAGTGAATGAATGCACGAACAAAATGGGACCAGACGTCGTGAAAGGTGACCTTGTGTCACACATGTGGGAGAGGTTAGCGGAGCGGCCACCAAGGTGGCCAGATCCCGCCAGATTCAAGGAAGCTTGTTTAACACATCAGTCTGGGTCTGTTTTGCTTGAAGTCTGCTCTTCATTGGAGCCAATACACATGGCTATGTCCTCCTGCCCCTGGAGTCACAGGGAGTGAGGCAGGGCTCCACAGCTCCTCGTAGGTCCGTGTGTGTTCCCCTCGGCCTGGGAGGAGGCAAGGCTGGATGATCACTCCACTTCGCAGATGGGGAAACTGAGGTTCAGAGGTTAAGGAAGATCTGGTCCGTCAGAGTTGGCACTTGGGGACCATACAGATCACTAAGTCTAGGGCCTTCCTTAAAGCCCTTGACCTGACCACGGGGCTGGAGAAGGGGCACCCAGTGAGGCAGCTTTGGGGAGGAGAAAGCCAAGGGTGCAGGCAGATGTGGGTTCAAGTCCCGAATGATGACAGTTCCCAGCAGTAACACAGGGTGAGTCACTTCACCTTCTCAGTTAGAATGGAGATAATTATGCTTTGCTCACAGGGTTGTAGGAAGGACAAAATGACATCACATTTATGAAACGCCTGTGTAAGCTGATGAGCCTTATGCCAAACGGAATTTTTTTTAAGTTTACTTATTTATTTTGAGAGAGAGAGAGTGCATGCAGGAAGGGCAGAGAGAACTCAGAGAGAGAGAGAGAGAGAGGGAGAGAGAGAGAGAGAGAGAGAATCCCAAGCAGGCTCCGCATGGTCAGTGCAGAGCCGGATTCAGGGCTCAAACCCACGAACCATGAGATAATGACCTGAGCTGAAATCAAGAGTCGGATGGTCAACCGACTGAGCCACCAGATGCCTCGCCAAATGGAATTCTGGCGAGGGTTCTCAGCACTGGTGTGGTTTCATGCTGGGAAGCGGGCCTTGGCTCCCACCAGCAGGGAAGGTTCTACTGACAGCCAGGTCCCTGTAGGAGGGGGGCCACCTCTCTGTTTTCCTGGATTCATCTGTAGGCCTTCAGCAATAAGAGATAGGAGCCGAATGCACACCAGGGGAGTCCTACAACCAAACTGCAAAAAGGTTGCTTGGAGTTGGCCTCAGGATGAATGGGAACCAGCAAGCCCCTCCACCGTCCTCCCAGATCTCTCTCTGTCCCTCATCTTGGGGTCTTTCCCCGGAGTGTGCCCCATTCGGTACCTTGGAGGAGCCTCTCCCCCAGCACAGAGCACAACATAAGTGATGCAAACTCACGGCCTTACTGCTCAGGGCCCAAGAGGAGAAGGGGTTCTTCCCGATGCTGGAAAAGGAAAAACTCACAGGGAAGGATTCTGATTGGCTCAGCTGGGTCACGTGCCCACCTGGCTCCTCCCTTGAGCCAGGGGGCAGGGCTGTGTAAGGGGATGGCCCCTCCCGTTTCCAGAGTCGGGAGGATGAAGGCCTGTCACTGGACTAAAGGGGTGCTATTGCCTGAAGATGGGGAGGGGGTGCTGGAAAGCAAGCAATGAACGTGCCCTTCCCTGGTGCAGATGCCATTATCCTAGAAACTGTTATGTGAGAAGTGGACCCTGCAGACGTGGTCGGGAAGCACCTTTATTACAGTTTCCTCTGTTCCGTTTAAAATGTACTCAAGCAGGGAGGTTTTTTTGTTTTTTGTTTTTAATTTTTTTTAATGTTTTAATTTATTTTTGAGAGAGAGAGAGAGAGAGAGAGAACAGGGCAGGAGCAGAGAGATAGGGAGACACAGAATCAGAAGCAGGCTCCAAGCTGTCAGCGCAGAGCCTGACGCGGGGCTCGAACCCACAAACCGCGAGATCATGACCTGAGCTGAAGTCGGATGCTTAACCGACTGAGCCACCCAGGCGCCCCAAGAAGGGAGTTTTATCCCTGCTCTCCAGCAGAAACTGGGCATCCCCGTGACTTCTCTGGCCCTTCAGTAGGTAATAGAAAGCTTGACAGTCCCTTAAAGTCCCAAACTCAGTCTCAGTTCCTTAACCAGAAATGTCTGCTTCTGTGCCACAATTGAAACTCCAAACTTGCTTTAAAGGGACATCCGCCCCCTTCCCCAGTTGGGGCCCGCTGCGGGCCGGCTGCTCAGAGGGGGTGGGCACTCGTGCCTTCTCTGCCTCATTGCCACTCCAGCCCCCCACATCTGCAGGCTTGAGACGGGGTCCCAGGGTGGAGGCAAGGCTGGAAGAGCAGGAGGGTGTCTCCCGCAGTCGGGAAGCCTCTCAACCCTTTTATTATCTTCGATGGGGCAAGTTGCCCACTAGGTTCTGGTCACCTGCTTCCACCTTTCTGCATGATGGCTTGTTTCTGAATTCATTTTGGTATTGGACCGCTTAGGGCTCCGGTGGGAATTCCCGGCCGACGGCTGATTCGCCACGGAAGCGATACCTCGGTGCGTGAACGCTCTCTCTCTGCTGGACACCGTGTGGACACTGTGCAAGTTCTCTGGCCGGGTCCTTCCAGCAACATCATGAAGCGCGCCTTACCATGTTACATGACATGACATTCTGTTAAAGTTCAGGTGCACCATGTGATTATATAACATACAGCAGCGTAATGATACGTATAGTATTGTGATCGTTACCCCTGTTTGCAGATAACATAACGGAAAGTCAGAGAGGTTGAGTAGCTTACCAAAGCCTACACAGCGGGGCCCTTGAGTGGCTCAGTGGACTTCAGCTCAGGTCATGATCTCGCGGTGTGTGGGTTCAAGCCCCGCGACGGGCTCTGTGCTGACGGCTCAGAGCCTGGAGCCTGCTTCGGATCCTGTGTCTCCCTCTCTCTCTGCCCCTCCCCTGCTCATGCTCTGTCTCTCTCTCTGTCTCTCTCTGTCAAAAATAAACATCAAAAAAAAAATTAAAAACACAAAAACAACCCCCCCCAAAACCCCAAAGGCTACACAGCTAATAAGTGGCCAGCAGAAATCAGGCCTTTGACTCGCCTGGCAATCTTTCCTGCCTTGATCCTAGTAGTGGCAGGGTGAGCGCAAGATCTGCCTCTCTCCAAAGTTCATTTGGTAGGAAGTGTTCCTGCCTGTGGGGGCAGAGGTGGCCTGGAGGCTCCGGCACAGTCTTGAGTGGCTGAGCTGCACCTTGCTGGACGGAGCAGACCACCCCCCTCCCTCTCGAGTCTCAGAGGATCTCAGGGCTCCCCTGGGAGTTGATGTGCTGTGGAGGGGTGTGTAAAGATGCCCGGTGGGGACCTCCCTGGCACTGGCCGACAGACGTGCCCGGGGCTTGGGCATCGGGGACCCAGAACCACACAGAAAGGTGGCCCAGTGGGCATGGAACCGGGCCTGGTGGGCTGGTGGCATCTTCGCCAGGTCACAGCGAGGCCCAAGGAGCCCGGCCGTGTGCAGAGACCCCTGATCTGTCTTCCGGCAGCAAACCCCATGATCACAGGCTTGCGGGGGGCTCCTTTTGGGTGTTCGGTCTCTCTCGGAGCCACGGGTGTCTTTAATGTCCCTGGTGTGAGCTGGCCACCTGCAGACGCTGGTCCAGCAGCATCGGACCTCTGGGTGGGGCCCTCTTCCTCGTTAGAAGCAGATTCGTCCTACAGGGCCCAGGAGCGGGGCCTCATATCCAGAGGCGTTTTATTTTTATTCTTATTAAAAAGAAAATTGCCCTGGTCATCTAAACGAGGCAGTTAAAGATTGCTTAGGAATCTGCCAACTGAAATAAGCCTGCAGGATTAGGGACGAGATGGGTCAGTGGCCATGAGGGCTGTTGGCCCGGAGACCGGCACACATCCCCATGGCTGGCCTGTCCCAGCTCCCACTGCCACCCTGCTGGGTCTGGGAGCTCAGAGGTGACGCCCCCGGAGGTGGCCCCTTTGTCCTAGATTCGCCAGGCCCCTTCTCCAGGACACCTACCCTGGTCTGTCCAGACGGAAGCCGGGCTGTCGGTAGGAGCTGCCCCTCTTCTTGGCCCTGTCACTCTGCCTGCCGTTTCGGCCCCAGGACCAGATGCCCAGCTCGGCCGCATGTTCCGTTTTGTCAGGCCGGTCACCGGCTTCATCCCCACAGGCCTTACCACAGAGCCTTGTCCCAGTGCTGCTCAGACTCTCGTGGGTGTGAGAGCGTCTGCGCACACAGGCCGTGTATATGCGGGTTGTGCGTGCACACAGTGGGTGAGTGTGCATGGGCCGTGTGTGCATGGCTCTGTTTAGTTCAGAGCAGAAAACAAAGCAGTATTTTCTCTCTAGAAAAATAAGTACGCATGGGATATATCACCCCTGCCAAAGCCTTCGGGGTCGTTTGGCCCAATCACCCTTTTTCAGATGGGGAAACTGAGGCTCAGAGGATGGGGCATTCCATATCAGCTGGCTCGTGACTCAGAAACTCCTTCAAAGCTGGAGACTGAGCCTGCTAAGGGACCAGTGACTGCCGGGGAAGAGGTAGGGCTTGGGCAGGACTGGGGCTGGAGCCCTGCCATCCCTGGGAACCCATGAACGGGGCCTTGTAGCTGCAGCCTAGGAGGGCTGCTTGACTGGGAGCCCCCTTCTTGGGCCCAGTGTGGGTGGGCGGTTCAGCCCACAAGTTCTTGGGGAACGAGCCCTCCCCTTGGCATGCCCGCCAAGTGGCCTCCCCCCGGGGCGGCCTTCCCCAGAAGGGCCAACTTGCTTGCTCTGCCCCAGGGCAGACACTGCCTGTGCTTCCTCCTCCCCCCCACAGGGTGAACTGCCTGGGGCCTTCTGTGGCTCCCCAGGGCCCCGCCTGCCTGCTTCCCCCAGAACTGCTTTAGTTTGGCCACCCCGCCTAAGGACAAGGCCGGGACCATGCGGTCCCTCCCGTTCCATGGCTTTTTTGTTATTTCCTCAGGCATCTATGATGGGGCCTCATCCGGGGCTCCCCCCCAGTTGGAGTGGCAGAAACAGAGCCTCAAGTAGGGAGCTTCAAAGCCAGCAATGGGAACTCTCGTCCTTCAGCCCAAAATCGGGGGCTGAGAGCAGTGAGGTGGCTACCGTTCAGGGAGCTGGGCTGGAGGCTGCGATGTGTCTCCTTCTCCGAGAGAGGCGGGTGCAGAAGCCCTCCTTCGGGCTGTTGAACACAGCACCGGGGCTGTTGAAACCGGTTTGGGCCACAATGGCTCTGCTGTTTCCCATGTCCCGGGACATTTGCAGCACTTTGTGGGAAAGGGACCGTGCGCGAGGTGCCAGCTGACACTTTCTCTCCGCAGCCAGCCCAGGAGGCGGGGAGGCAGCTCTGAGCAGATCCAGGCGTCTGTCTCCTGCGGACCCCACCTTCCCAGTGCCCCCGGGCTCACCCTCCGTGGGAGCCGGTGCCTCCCTCTCTGCCACAGGCTGACTGCTCACACTGAGATTTAGCGATCGGGGCCCTGTACCCTCCCCATCTATGCTATTCCTGATTCGGGGGGCTTTCAGCCACGTTCTCTCCACTCCAGAGGCTCCGGCATTTCTGTCGGTCGGGGTGACGCCCATGTAGCTGCTGAGAAGCCACATGCGTGCTGGTGCTGGGGTCTGGGATTCACCAGACGTCTCCCCCTCGGCTGCTTCTCTGGTCCTTCTCCAGGGCTCTGAGCGGTTGGCAGGGCACAGAGGATTTTATGATTTTTTTTTTTTTTTACTTACTCATTTCACACGTGAGGCCCCTAAGCTCAGAGGAATTCAGTGACTTGCCCACAGTCCCCAGCCACCAAGTGCGGGAGCCCGGGTTCTTGACTGTTGTCTAGATTCTCTGGCTGCAGCTGGGGCTTGGACCTACTGTTGTCCCTGCCTGCAGTGTGTGTGTGTGTGTGTGCGTGTGTGCGCGCGCGTGGCCTGTGTGTGCCTGTGTGTCCATCCATATGTGTGGATGGCCCGAGTGGGTCTGGGTGTGCCTGTGTGTGAGCACTGTGTGTGTGCATGATGGCCCTTCCACTGCTGTTCAGGAACCGCCCAGCCCTGGGGAGCCACAGCCTGTGATCTGTGTCCCGCCCTGAAGCCTTTCTGGCATTTCTGCAAGTGGGACTCCCTTGGGCGGCTCTGGGAAGTCGGGGCAGAACAAAGGAGGGTGAACAGCAGTCTGTGCTGGGGACTCCCGTCCCAGGTCCGAGCCTCTCAGGCCGGGTGTGTGGGGTGAGGCAGCAGGTTGGGGCACCACAGGCTGAGGAGTCCTCTGGATTTTGTCATCTCTCTCTTTTTTTAATTTTTAAGTCTATTTATTTTTGAGAGAGAGAGAGAGAGAGAGACAGAGTGCAAGCGAGGAGGGGCAGAGAGAGGGGGAGACACAAAATCCAAAGCAGGCTCCAGGTGCGGGGCTTGAACTCACGAACCATGAGATTATGACCTGAGCCGAAGTCGGATGCTTAACCGACTGAGCCAGCCAGGCGCCCTGGGTTTTGTCGCCTCTTAAAAAAGCATGTGCAACCTTCAGCCTCCGTCCTGAGAGGTGTCTTTTGTGAGGTGGCCGCTGGTCCCTCAGCATTCTGGTGGAGGCCCATGTGCCCAGCCCTGCACCGTGACGCCGCGTCCCGTGCTGTGCCTGGGGCCAGGTGAGCTAGATGCGCCCACAGCCCCAGAAAGCAGCCCTATTATCATCCCCGTTTTTGCGTGTGAGGAAAGGAAGGCTGGGGAAAAGGAAGTGGCCTGCCAGTCGCGTGACTTCGGGCAAGTCACACGATCCCAGAAGGGGGGGCCGCAAGGAGGGAACGGGACGTCTGTGGCAACGTCCGGCACATCACAGGTGCTCAAAAGTGGCGTTCCCTCCTCTGGACGTCTCTGTTAGGGGGCCGGTTGGCAGAATGGGGTCTTGTCCACACGAGCCTGCCCGAGATGGCCGGGCAGGTGGAGGCCACGGAGCGGGGGTGTTGGGCCGAGGGCTTGGATTCAAGGGAGACTTGGCCACACTCCCCAGACATCTAAAGGGCTGTCACGGGTGGGGAAGGAGCCACGGTCTCCTGGGGACGACTAGCAAGCACATCTGGACCCGAGGGATGAAGAAGGAGAGGTGACCCCGAGGCAATTCCAGGAGAGGCAGTGGACTTCTCATTGGTGGGGGTGTTGAGGCAGAGTCGAACAGCACATTGGGGTGACCTGATGACACTTTTTACAGGTGACTTTTTAATGTTCATTTTTGAGAGACAGAGTGTGAGCAGGAGTTGGGGGGAGGGGCAGACAGAGAGGGAGACACAGACTCCAAAGCAGGCTCCAGGCTCTGAGCTGTTAGCACAGAGCCCGACGCGGGGCTCGAACCCACGAACCACGAGATGGTGACCTGAGCCGAAGTGGGACACCTAACCGACTGAGCCACCCAGGCGCCACTGATGACATTTAAAGCACAATCTGACTCCACTGAATTGGGCCCCCTGCTCTGCTGTCCCCACCCAGAGAAAGCAGAGAGTGTCAGAGTTGGAAGTCGTCTTTCGACATCTAGGCCAAACGCCATCTGTTATGGATGGGGAAATTGAGGCCCGGCCGCCCAGAGCTGGAACGCGACACTTGCTGAAGATAACGCGGTTTAGTTACAGGCGAGACGCTTGGCCTCGTGCTTGTCTCCCTTCGGAAAATCCTGAGACATGAGGAGCCGTATCCTGGGCTGTCTCCCCACCCCCACCTCCCACAGCCCTTGAATTCTCCAGCCCTGCCCTTCCCCCTCCCCTCTGCCTTGGTTCTGCAGAGGGAACGACAAGGGGTAAAGGCAGACCCATTCAGAGCCTTTAGGACAAATGTTTGAGAGTCACCAATTACCTGATCCTCAAAGCCCTGCCTTTGACTTCCTTCCTGCGGGTCTTGATGGTTGGGGCCCGGCCGCGACTGTGGAATCCCGTCCCGACTGTGACAGGCATATTGCAAGCACATGTTTGCTGTCCGCAGGCTGCTCGCAATAAACCCATGCCGAAAACCACATTAAAATGAGCTGGAGGAGAGGGAATCACTTTGTAACATGCTTTATTTTATTTTATTTTTGACTTGGAAAGAAGCATGTCTTGGCCGCTAATCAAAGAGTTGGTGGGGGCCTCTTAGCAGAAACCAAACCGGTCCTGGGCCAGACGCGCCCCCCTCCCCCGCCCCAGGCCCCCTCGGACGGCAGCTCCGGCTGGAGGGAGCTGAGGAGGCGCCCCCGGACCATGGGTGGGCCGCGTGGCTGGTCCAGAAGCTGGAGGTGGGTCCTTGGTGCCAGCCCTGTGTCCACTGCATCCAGGCTGTGGGATCCTGAAGCTCTTCCTTCCTTTGGCCCGGCTGCAGCGCTCCTGGGGCGTCAGGACTCCATTTGTTCCCAGAAACAGAAGTCCTTTGCGTCAGGAGTCGGGCTCTTGTGGCCCTCGTGCAGAGGATATTTAAGGATCGTTTTGGCATAAGAGGAGGACGGGGACTCAGTCCCCCAGTGGTGGGGTGGAAGACCATCCTGTCTTCGCCTGACTCGCTCCAAGACCGCGGGATGGTCTGGACCATTGTAAGATTCCCAGTGAGAAGTGCTGGCATCTCAGGCTGACGGGTCGTGCTCTGGGATTCATCCCTGCACAGCCAGCCACCCTCTGGCCGTCCGTCTTAGATCCACACGGCGCCCTCACCCCCTGCAAGTCCAAGGCAACCCATCACCATGCCCTAGAACCTTCCAACCGTCCTTGCTCGAAGCCATCTCCTCCTCTCTGGCCGTCTGTTTCTTAGTTCAGACCTCGCCCCCCCATCAGCTGGACCACCCCAGCCGCCTCCGGTCCAAAAAGGCAACTAAACATCCCCTTCCCTGCTTCAGACCCTTCTGGATATAAGCCAGACAGCACGGCCACTGCCGAGCGTTGTCTTTGTGCAGATTAGGAGGCGGTGGCTCTTGACTGCCATCTGCCGGAAGACAGGTGTAATAAGTCTGTGGATCTGTGTGGAGTGAGGGTGCCCCCTAGGGTTGTGCACGCACAGCGTCCTGCATCCAAACATCTCGCGGCCATCTCATCCAAACATGAGATCCTGGGGACCCTCATGCCTCCTGCCCCTTTTGCCCATTCAGATCTTACCCTCCAATGACATTGAGCTGTTTGGGGCTCCATGGTTAAGAAAGTGGACTCGGGGAAATGCATCCAATCAGCTTCCTCATCTGTAAAATAAACGGGCATAATAGTGTGATGCTCTTCAGGGGGTTGTCGTGAGGGCCTTCCTGAGTTAATACTCGTCAAATGTTTAACATAGGGCTCGACACACAGAAATACTATATTGGTACTTTTTCTCTTATTGTTTTCTTTTACTTCTGTCTTTTGGCGTGCATTCCTTCGGCTGGGAAATGTCTCTCTCCCACCCCGTTGTGCCTCTTTGATTGGTCAGTGTCTCATCATACCTCCAGGCTCCCCAGTCCCTGGGTGACCCTCAGACACGGCTCTGACAAAAGCTTTCCTAGTCCCTTAGATGTTCCTGGGCTCCCTGCCAGCAGGAATGAGGTTGGATTTGGGTCTGAATCTTCAGGCCCCCAAACTTCCCAAAGCTTGTCCTGAAAATCACCTCGACTCATTTTGAGCATTTTGCTATTCAATACTGATTTTAAGCCAAGCCTCCGTTATATGGGATCTCAGTTCAAAATGGTAAAATAAATTAAATATTCCTTGGTGAATGCCATTTATTTAGTAGGGTCAGCCCTTTTACAAACAGAGCTAATGGGGGGAAAGGGGATATTAACAACTAACAAGAATTGACCACGACAGTGAGCTCCTCATGTGACTCACTTGTGGAACCCTCACAAGAACGTCAACTTTATTCACAGTCCCATTTGACAGAAGAGGACACTGGGGACTTGGGGTTAAGAAAATTGCTCAGGGTCCCTAGGCCAGTAAGCTGGATCTGGGATTCCAGCTTGGTCTGACTGATCTCAGCTAGAGGTGGAGAAGCATGCTGGTCTGAGGGCTGCGGGCTGCTGCCTTGAAGTCCTAGGCCCGGAGATGTGATGTCGGGGGGGGGGGGGGGGGGGGGGGGCAGGGCCAGAAGCCCCAGAGCCACAGGAAGGGAAAGGGGAAGGCAGGCGCAGCGGGAAGGGTTTTGCCCTCTCTTTGCTTGGTGTCCTGGCCCTTCCCGTAGGAGCTGTGGGATTGTACCCTGGGAAGAAAGAAGTGAAATGGGCGGCTTCGGGCATCCGAGGATCAGAAGCTCTGTAGTCCGCTGTGTGGCCCTGGGGGAGTCACTAACCTCTCTGAGCCTCAGCTTCATCGTGCTAACAGCACATCAAGCCTCCGGCTTGAGCACAGAGAGCTGGGGAGACAGGCTGTATAAATCAGCCCAAAGAGAAGCAGTGCCTGCGGGGCAGGACTTCTCTAGTGAGGGTGGCAGTTACCCTTTTGAAAGGAGTCGGAAGCCTGGGACTGAGGGATTTGCAGATCAAACCGGAAGTGGCGCCATTGCAGACCAAGGCGCTTTCCTACTGGGGCATGACTTTGTCCGTCATTCCTGGGGCGGGGCTTACGCAGCAGAACAAAACCCGGGAGGTCAGGGTGGACACGTCCTTTTGGGGCTTAGCCTGGGGAAAGCTCCGTGACCTCAGTTGGAGAGAACTTCTTGGCTGAGGGGCCTGAGAGGGATGGGGCGGGGGCATCGGGGCACCCGGAGTAGGGAATCATATCCTGTGGTTTGTCATAGATTTTCTGGTCTGTTTATTTCTTTGCAAAAATAACGTGTTGAGGTCAAACTCACATAACATGAAATTAACCATTTTAAGGTGGCATTTAGCGCATCCACCCACTGTGTTGTGCCACTACTACCTCTCTGATTCCAAAATATTTCCATCGCTCTAAAGTAGAACCAACCCATTATGCAGATCCTCCCGTTCTCCCCCACCCCACCCTCAGCCTCTGGCAACCATCCCTCTACAATTCTGTCTCTGGAGATTTGGCTATTCTGAGAGGTCACATGGAGAGAATCACAACATAGGACTCTGCATCTGGCGTCTTTCACTTAGCATAATGTTTTGGAGGTTCATCGACATCGTATCGTGTATCCGGACTTCTTTATTACGGCTGGATAATATTCCGGCGCGTGCTGATCCGCTCATCCGGTGGTGGGCATTTGGGCTGTTTCCACCTCTTGGCTCTTGTGAAAAGTGCCGCTGTGAACAGTGAGCCTGTGTGTACCTTGCTGTTTGAGTACAGTCTTCACGTCTTACGGGTGTATATCCGAGAGTAGAGTTGGTAGGTCATGTGCTGATTCTATGCTTAACCTTCTGAATAACCACCAAACCGTTGTCCTTAGCAACAGAACCATTTTTTTTCATCAGCAATGTATGGAGATTCCAGTTTCTCCACACCTTTGCCAATACTGGTTATTTTCTGTATTTCTTCAGTTACCTTTTAATTAGCGTTAGCATATCGTATCTTCCTCCACTCTTACATTTAACCTGTCTATGTCTTTAAGTGGGTTTCTTGTCAACAACATAAATTTGGTTCTTCAGCATTTTTTTTTCCATTAAAATTAGTATTCATATTCTTGAAATATCTATTATATTTGTTACTGTTTTCTGTTACTTGCCCTTGTTCTTTCCTCTTTTTTTAAAATGACTATTTATTTTTTAAAGAGAAAGAGAGGGAGACAGAGTGCAAGTGGGGACAGGGCGGAGAGAGAGGGGGAGACACAAAATCCCAAGCAGGCTCCAGGCTCTGAGCTGTCAGCACAGAGCCCGACACGGGGCTCGAACTCACAAACGGTGAGATCATGACCTGAGGAGAAGTTGGACTCTTAACTGACTGAGCCACCCAGGCGCCCCGTGTGTCTTCTTAGGAGAATTATATTCAGGTCCTTTGGTCTTTTTAAAATTAGGTTGTTTGTCTTTTTATGTTGAGCTGTAAGATACATTCTGGATAATGTGAATTGCAAATATTTTTCTCATTCTGTAGGTTGTCTTTTCACATTGTTGACAGTGTTCTTTTTGATGGACAAATGTTTTTAATTTTTACGGAGTTCGATAATTTTATCAATTTTTTCTTTTGTTACTTGTGCCATTGGTGTCATATCTAAGAAGCCATTGCCAAATCCAAGGTCATGAAAACTTTTCCTGTGGTTTCTTCTAAGAGTTTTATGATTTTTAGCATTTGAATTTAGTTTGTTGGTCCATTTTTTTTTTAAGTTAAAAAATTTTTTTTGGAATTTTTTTTTTTTTTTTTTTTTTTTTTTTTTTTGAGAGAGAGTGAGCAAGAGCCGGGAAGGGGCAGAGAGAGAGGTTGAGAGAGAGAATCCCAAGCAGGCCCCTTGCTGTCAGTGCAGAGCCCAACATGGGGCTTGATCCCACCAACCACAAGGTCATGAGCTGAGCCGAAATCAACGCATAACCAACCAAACCACACAGAGCCCCCTAATCCATTTTGAGTTAACTTTTGTATATGGTGTGAGGTAGGGGGTCTAACTTCATTCTTTGCATGTGGATATCCAGTGTTCTCAGCACATTTGTGCAAGAGCTGTTCTTTCCCCACTGAATGATCCAGGCACCCTTCTTGAAAATCAGTTGGCTGAAACATATGCTTTTTGTTTGTTTGTTTGTTTTGTTTTTTAAAGTTGGGTGTTTTCCCTGGCTCTGCCACTTTCTAGTGTGTGCCGTGGGGAGAACCTTATTCTCTCTAGGCCTCCATTTCTGTGTTTGTGAAATGAAAACCTTGGTTTTCCTCCCCACTGAGGCTGTATGGCAGTCTCCAAGGGGCCCCATGTTTTGAGTTGGCTTTGCCGGTACAGGGTGGGGATCATCCCTTCCTTGCCGCCACTTCCTGCTGATCCTTCTCTGGCTTCTGCAGGGGGAGCGTTTCCCTTTTTCTTCGGTTTAGCTGCTGAAAACCTGAAGGGGCTGCCAGTCTCTCACAGCTCATTCTCCCCACGGCCCATCTGAGGGAGGGATGCTAGTCTTTCCCATACACCTTGTTGCTGCTTTATTCTGCAACTATAAAAGAACTCGCCCAGTAAGCTGGAAGTGAAATCCCCAAGTCAGGCCCAAGTCTCCGCTGTGTTGCCAGGATTACACTTCTGTTGGGGGTGGGAGGCGCGGCGTGATACTGGGATTACCACAGTCCTGAAGAGGCCGTAATATTCAAGCCCTAACAGATGCCCACCCCACACCTTCCTTCCTCTCAACAGTGCCTGATGCTAACCCGTGCTTTTCCTTTCTTCTCAAGGAAGAAAACTCACATCTGTATAGGGCGCTTGCTAATTCCCAGGTCAGGCTGGGTGTGGGTATGGTGGAGATTCCTGCTGCCTTGCTCCTGTAATTCTTACCATAGCCATGTGAGGGCAGTAGAGCGGCCCACAGGACAGGTAAGGACACAGGCTTCCTGGGAGGCCCTGGGAGAGGTTCCTCAAGTGCTGATGTAGATCTCTGCTGGGAAGGGTTGGGGATGGGTATCACTACCTCCCTGCTCACCCTCCTTTTGGGGAGACCCTGAAGGAACTCCTCAGACTTTTGCCAAAACTTGCAAGTTCAGTGTTCTCCAGCAGTTGGTGGTTTTTGTCCTAGAGATGTGACTCTTTGCTTCATCTTCTAGAAAACCTCAAGCCCCATGTGTATCTGATGGTTGACGATTGTGGTGGTGGTTTGTCCAGTTCCGTTTTTTCTTTTTAACAAATTTTTTAAGTTTATTTTATTTATTTATTTTGAGAGAGAGAGTACACATGAGCCAGGTAGGGGCAGAGAGAGAGGAGAGAGAGAATCCCAAACAGGCTCCGCACTGTCAGTGGAGAGCCCGATGTGGGGCTCGGACTCACAAACCATGAGATCGTGACTTGAGCCGAAATCGAGAGTCAGACGCCCGACCGACTGAGCCACCCAGGTGCCCCTCTTTTTTAAATTAAAAAAAAAGTTTATTTATATTGTTTTATTAAATTTTTTGGGGGGGCATCTGGGTGGCTCGGTCAGTTGAGCAACTGACTTCGGCTCAGGTCATGATCCCACCGTTTGAGTTCAAGTCCTGCGTCAGGCTCTGTGCTGACAGTTCCGAGCCTGGAGCCTGCTTCTGATTCTGTGTCTCCCTCTCTCTGCCCCTCCCCCACTAGTGCTCTGTCTCAGAAATAAACATTAAAAAATTTTTTTTTTAAATTTTTTTGTTTGTTATTTTTTTAACCTTTTTTTTTTAAACATTTATTTATTTTTGGGAGACCAAGAAAGACAGAGGGCAAGAGGGGGAGGGGCAGAGAGAGAAGACACAGGATCCAAAGCAGGCTCCAGGCTCTGAGCTGTCAGCACAGAACCCGATGCAGGGCTTGAACCCATGAACTGTGAGATCGTGACCTGAGCCAAAGTTGGGCACTTAACCCACTGAGCCACCCAGGCGCCCCATTTTTGTTTGTTTATTTATTTATTTATTAAGAGAGAGAGAGCGTGAGCAGGGGAGGGGCAGAGAGAGAGGGAGAGAGAGAATCCAAGCAGGCTCCATGCTGTCAGCACAGAGCCTGATCCGGGGCTCGAACTCACAAACCATGAGATCATGACCTGAGCCAAAATCAAGAGTCAGACGCTTGACTGACTGAGCCACCCAGGCACCCCGCCCCCAATTCTGCTTTTTATACCTTCGTTCACTCCTGGTTTCACTTGCCTTTTCTGCCCTGCTGTTTCCTCCCCTTCGTCCTTCCACCTGCTCCTGACCTGTTGGCCTGGCATGTGTTAGCATCTCCAGCCCATCCTCCCCCTCTTCCTCGTCTGCAAAAGGAGGGACCGAACTGGACATCAGACAATGGTTTTAACATTTAGGGAGTCTTGCATTTCCTACTCTTGAGAATCGGACAAAGCTTTAGACAGTTTTTCCTAGAACATGCCCAGGCAGGGACACTCGTGCTCGCAGCTTCCAAGGGTTCAGAGACTGTGAAAACCTCTCCGGGATTGTCCTGAGCTCTCCTGAAGGACCCTGTATCCAAGGTCTTTTGGACGAGGTGATAGAGCGAGGAGGGATCACCCTCAATCCTTGCCCGGCCCCATTTCCCGTGACGTAAGGGTGGCTTTTCAAATTCTCATTGCCTGCCTACCTGAGTGGCCCAGAGCTTTCTCAGCAGGTCCTTGCCGACAAATGCATTTTATTCTGACAGAGCGGTAGACCCCTTTGGCTCCCCCTCAGACCTCATAAGTGGGGAAGAAACCAAATGCTGTTGGGGAGCAGAGCGGCGTGCCCAGGAGACGGGCTCAAAGTGGAAGTCACCCAGCCTCCGGCTGACCTTGGACAAAGCCTGGCCGGCAAGAAATGGGGCTAAACCGGGAACCCCCCAGTGGGAGCAGGGAACGTGGGTCCCTCTTTACAGGGAAGGAATAAAGATTCCTCTGCCTCTTCCCATAAGTGGGGCTCATGTCTGTTTCCCCGAGCTGGGACTGAGTCACAAAAATTCTTTTATGATCTGTTTTCTGGCCCTCGCCCCTGTTGTTTTTGGAAATCTGTAAGCAACATCCTAAATTTCCTCTGCCTAATTTTAGTCTCTGGGAATCGCAGCCAGATGATGTCAGACTGAATATTAGATGCCATTGGTCTCCCGAGGCCCCAGCTCTGTCACCGGCCTCCTGCCGCCACCCCCGACCCAGGGGCTCAGGTGGGAGATGTCACGGTCATCAGCCACAGCAGGAACCTTACTTCTCTATAGGAAATGCCCTCGGCATTTGGTACCCTAAACGCAGGGCCGGGAAAGGTTTTCCCAAAGGGAAGGGGCAGTTCTCTCTTCATCAGGAAGCTTCTCAGGACACCCGGTGCACGCCAAGAGCCTACTGTGTAGCCAAGAGAAATGGGCAACCAAGTCTGACCTCATTATCTGGGGGCATTTCCAGGTTCCCAGGCTCTGAGGCTTATACAACTTGAGGGGCTTTTAAAGAAAAAAGAATACGTAGAAAACTTCATGTTTATGGAAACCCCTGAGCACGTGAATGCATGGCCCAGGTTTCTGTCGCGGCCTCGAAGGAGACCTTGGGAAGGAAGGTTCTAGAATCATAAGCTTTGCGGTGAAGCCACTTTTGCTTCTCATTCCCTTTGTGAAATTGTTCACCAGCTTCTGCCCCTCTGAGAATAAATGGCAGGCTCCTTAGCAGGCTCTCAGGAGGGCCTCCCCTCCTCTCCTCTTTCCCGCCGGCCTCAGATGCCCCACGTTCATGGCAATGGAGGCCGAGCTGATGCTGGCCCGCCAGCAGGCCTTGTGCACTGCCCAGGATGGGTCAGACTGACGCCCCCGCCCTTGACGGGCCCCCAGGGCCCCAGCCACGGAGGGTCTGCCTCTCTCGGAGCCGCCTGAGCCCCAGCTGGGCTCTGGATGCCGGGCCTCCAAGACCTCAGGGACGCAGCCCTTCCAGGGTGGACGTTAGGGACGGAAGCCTCTCCCTGGGAGGCGCGGGAGTCTGTTTCCTTATCTTCGATCGAGGTAAACAGCTTTGCCTGCCGTTTCACATAGACAGCGAAGATGCTTTGGTCGCTCCCTGAGTCTGCACTTGGCCGGGGTTCTGCAGCCTTTGATCAAGCCCACGGCCCCCGTGTCGTGTCCCGGGCTGGGGGCTGCAGTCCCCTTATAAACAAGTGGTGCTAAGCACCCTCGTGTTCCGCTGGGACCCCGAACTGCCGGGCTGGGCCCCTGGCCCTTCTGTGTTCATTGCTCGACCCTGATGGAGGTGGGGGGCGGGGGGGGCACACACAGCAGCCTCTTCCCTTCCCCTCACGCACGGGCCCACGTGACACAACCCACGCTCCTGCACACAAGACCCACGTGAGCAAAACGCACACAAAAACACGCACACGCACAGGCCCGCGGGACTGCGCCGCATCGACACGCGCATGCGTGAGAACGCACGCTCGCACGTGGGCACACATGCCATGGGCTTCTGAACCCGCCCTCTGGAGGCTTCTGGGGGCTTCTTTTGCTCCTGCAGGAGGCCAGCCTGGAGCAGAAAGAGCCCCGGAACTGGAGGGGGAGCCCACTGGTCCTGCCTCACTGCTGGGTCGGCTGACCGTCTCTATGTGCCGTGTCCCTGCCTATGAAATGAGGATTCGGGGAGCACCGTCCTGACCGTCCTGGGCCAGAGGGAATAACGCTCCGTATGCTGTCACTGTCCCCTTGGGGGGGTGTGTTTTTGGTGAACAAGCTGGACCCTACTGGGTTCCCTGGAGCCTGGCTGCTGGGCCCCAAATGTGCAGTTCTCCACCCACACTGAGAGCAGAGACGCCTCACTGAGGCTGGTGAACTTGACAGTAAGGCTGCTGGCCTGGCCCCGGGGGCAGAGGGCTTGCCGAGGGGCGGGCCCGGACCCTTCCCCGGACACTCCAGGGGGGACCCAGATGCGGGCAGGATGGAACCGGGAGCACATGTGTGGCCATCCCGTCTCCACAACACAGGGGCTCTCCTGAGCTGGCCACATGAGGCGATTCAGGAGCACGGAGCGTCCCCTTCTTTTCACGAGGGTCCCGTCTGAGCCCGGGGAACAACCGGTGGCTCCCCGTGAGCGGGGACCTCTCTGGGCCCCGGAAGCATTCGGCAGCCTGCAACTTGGAAAACTGAAGCCCGCTTAGGTGAATAGGGGGGCCACCAGGGGGGCGGGCAGTAGGGCTGGACCCCGTTTCAGGGCCGGGACTCCTGGGGGCTCAGTGTGAGGACCGCAAACCGAACTCCCAGGGCCAATTCCCAGTTACTGACCTGGCTTTCTGGGGATGATCGTGTCCTGAACCTGCTCCATCTGGATTCGGGTCTGAGTTGATCAGGCACTTTGGGTCGTAGCCATCTTACTGGCTCTGTGACAAGCCACTTGCCATCTTATTTGTTCTCTGTTTCTCTACCTGGAAAATGGGTCTCAACTTCATAGCATTGTTGTGGGGGATAAAATGAATTAATATACGCAGTGTGCCTAGCCCCCTGTGTCAGTTGTAATTAGTGTTTCTGACCCAGCAGAGAGAAATCATAAAACGGTGGAACTGACCGATGGGCTGACCCCTCTTCTGCAAGGTCACTCCTGTGGGGTCTGCATCCCGGGCAGCGGCAGGAGCCAGCTGAGTCCTCCTGGGCTCGCACGGCGGTGCTACCACTCACCCTAGCCAGGAGGGGGCCTTGGGGGCCTCAGTTTCCCCATCCGTCAATGGAGACGAGAGGGCCCACATCACAGGGATGGCGTGTGAAGGGGCCGGGGTCAGGGAAGAATGACAGCTGCTTCAGGAACCACAGGCCGCTGAGTGCGGTGCAGAGGGAGGATGTGGGAAGGGTGGGGGTCGGGGAGGCAGGCTGGGGATGCAGCGGCTATACTCCGAGGGCCTCGAAGGACGAGTCTAGGAGTTTGGATTTCACACCACAAGGGATGGGGGGGCCTGTTGTCCCGTGGATGGGAGACTTGCTGTCAGGGAGCTGGCAATGGCCCGAGGAACCCTAGCCAGGCTGACATGGCTGTACGGTGGAGAACTTTCTAGGACTCATGTCACCCCAGTCTCTGGGCTAGCTTTGTCCCTGACTGGCTGTGTATTCTTAGGCAGATCCCTACCCTCTCTGGGCCACTGGCTATATCCAGATAAGCTGGGGCTTGGCTTCACTGTTCGCCGAGGGACGACCCGCGGGCACAGCTCTCAGAGGCCTCCCGGGAGTACAGACCAGCCCCAGTTGCCGGGAAAGGGATGTCGTGGCCGGGGACGGGTCGCTGGGCCACTGGCAGAGCCCAGACAGACCTGAGCTGGAGCCCGGGCTCCCAGCATCATCTGGGGAATGTTTAAAACTTGGAAAGGTTTGAAAACCGCCCAAGTGCCACTTTTCCATGCCAGTAACTCTGCCTTGTTTATATACTGGTTCCACCACCCTCGGGAAGCCCTCCTTGAATCACTTGCCCCAGCCCTTGGCTCCTTTGGCTTGCTGTTGCAATGGTCTTGCGGGCTGTCTCGCCTGGGGCGTGGAGCTATGAAGAGCTGTGTGTCCTCACTCCCTGAATCTCCAGTGCCTGGGACAGCGCTTGCTGGCCAGGGAGCTCAGCCGTGTTTGTCGAATGTCTGTGAGGTCATTTACTATCTACTGGTCCAAATATTCGGCGGTGGTAAGAGCTTTACTTTCCTTAGAAAGGATCCTGTGTCCCAGAATCTTCCAGGGTCATTTTCACCTGGGCAGTTTCCATCAGGAGCTGATGCTGAAAGCCTGTCTTCCCCCCCTTCACATCCAGTCTCAAGCCTGCCTCCCAGAGCTGGTAGCTGTTTGTTCCTGCCCACCTGGTCCAGACTCTCACAGGCCATCGGGCCCTGGGGCCCGAGGGGGAGCATTCCGCCTCTTGGCTTTTTGAGTCAGGTATCAGCCTAGAATGTGCTATAGAGAAGGCTAAGCGACTACCATGATTGGGGGGGGGGGGGGGGTGTGAGTGTGTGTGTGTGTGTGTGTGTGTGCGCGCGCGCACTTGTGAGTTTGTGATCCCAGCATCAGATTCATCGTGCAGAGCTTGGATGTCAGAGCTGGCAAGAGCCTTAGGGATACTCACACACCGTATTTTGTGAATATGTGTATATATGTAAATATCGTCTATACGCATGCTATGTAAAGAACTTTGGGCCCAAGGGATTTGGCCATGGCCAAGGATCAGGAGCGCTTGGGTGTGAACCCACGATGAAACATTGCACACCGGGAATCTCTTCATAATCTAGGCACAGATGACCTCTCAAGGCTAGATCACTACGAAAGTACCAGCACGTTAAGTACTGGGTATCCTACCCAGTACCTGGATCAGCCGGCAGTCTAGCAGGAAGAGAGCAGGGGGTGAGGGAGGGACCAAGAGTTGGGTCCCGCAGGACCCGTCCAGGCACTGCCCCCTCCCCAAGCTCCGGGAGCTCAGGTCACCTAAGGAAGCAGACAGTTCTGCGATTAATGCTGGGTCACCGTGGCAGGTGCGGTGGGGTGGGGACGTGGGTTTCGGGAACCTGGGACCAAGGTTTACATCTGAGCCAGTACGGGGGTGGGGCTGGGGGCTCCCGTGTTGTAGACACTTCAGATCTGAGACTTAGTAAAAGGGGAGACGAGAAAAGCTCACCCCTTGCTCCCGGAGGCTGCAAGGAAGCTTGTCTGTCTGGACTCTGAGTGGGGAGAAATGAGCCCGAGAAATCAGTCTTGGGCCTCTGCCTCCCACAGGCTCAGGACTGAAACTTACCCTACCTCCGTGGCCACAAAACTGGTTCTGAGTTGGAGCTAAAAATGGCTCAAGTAAAACATCCAACATGGAAAGATTAACTATTCAAATTCAGCAGTGTGGGATTGGGGCGGGGGGGGGGGGGGAGGGGGAAGTAATCGATCACGGCCAAGCAGAGTTTAGAAAATCTCCTCCTGTAATTCAGCTCGTCAGCAGTTGAGAAGCTCCAGTGTGACACCCGTCAGTGCTGAGAAGTCCTGGCAAGCCGGGCAGGAAAGGGAGCTCCGGTCACACAGATCCCAGCTGCGAGTTACACGGCCAACATCGCACCAGCCTGAGTCATTAGAAGGGTCCCTTTAAACTCGTGAATGGGCTCATACGTGGAACTTGAGAAACATAACCGGAGACCATGGGGGAAGGGACTGGGGAAAAAATAGATACAAACAGAGAGGGAGGGAGGCAAAGCTAAGAGACTCTTAAAGACAGAGAACAAACTGAGGGTGGGTGGGGGGTGGGGGAGAGGGGAGACTGGGGGATGGGCATTGAGGAGGGCACCTGCTGGGATGAGCACTGGGTGTTGTATGGAAGCGATGAATCATGGGAATCTACCCCCCAAACCAAGAGCACGCTGTATACACTGCGTGTTAGCCAACTTGACAATAAGTTATTGCCTGGAGGCAGCCACCAGGCTTCACCCCAATACCTTGAATTAAAGGAATAAAAGGCAAATAGAGGAATGACCTTCTGTGTGACAGAAGGCAGCATCACCAGAGCAAAACCACAGGCCACAGACAGGGAGGAGGTATAAACCGTGTAAAACTGACGACGGATTGGTATCGGAACTATGGAAAGAGCTTCCGTGGATCCGTATGGAAAAGAATAATCCGATAGAGAAATGGGCCGAGAACATGAACAGGCACTTCAGACTCTGAGGCCTGCCTCCGACTGTCTCCTGCATCCCCTGCAATGGCTTTGTTTCCGGTCTGAGGCTTCTCCCATCTACCACTTGGTGAGTCCAGCTGGGCTCCTAGAAGCCTGGGGTAGGACCAGTGTGGACGCCAGCCCTGTTGATGGAGCAGAAGCTTCCCCGGCTGCTGCAGACTGGCGTCTGGGTGCTGGAAAACGTGGCCAACAGGAGCCCCGATCCAATAGCTGCAGTCTGTGCCTGAGCAGAGGGCTTCTTGTCTCCTTCCTTGAACCTGTACCCACATGGAGCTGCTGACCGAGGAAGATTGCATCTCTGGGTCCCAGGCCACCTTCCATCTTTCTGGGTTGGACAATCTCTTGCCCCTTCTTAATTGTGGGGACAATATAATTTTCTTTTTAGGCTCTCCTGGCAGGAGAGGGGAATGGGAGAGTGCTTCGTAAAGTCTTGTGCTTCCAGTGGTAATGTACCGCCTCATTCTTACTATGGTGTAAATGACTGAGGATTAATGAAATACCCATCCCGAGAGAGTGATGCATACTCAGAACTGGGTTTTAGCTCAGGGGTTGGCCACTACCTTGACTGTGTGACCGTGGTCATGAGCCGCTTAACCACCCCAGACCTATATTCTAATCGGCTTAAAGAAAGGGCTGGGTAAGATAGGTCTAAGATCCTTTGGTCTTTGCAGTTGTATGGGAGATTTGCTTTGTAACAGGAACACAAGTAACACTGCCCTTTCTCAGACCTGCACTCTGTGCTAATTCTGTTTTCTCTCTAACCGGTTCAGGGCCCTTGGAGGTGGCTTTGATTATCCTCCTCTGCTGGGCAAGGTAACTGGAGTTCAGAGGGTTCAGTAACTTCCCCAAGGTCACACAGCTTCTTGGGTGGCAGGGTCCAGAGAGATGAGGAAGCCTTAAGCTCTTAGGCAACCCCTGTAAATCCCGTACAAATGCCTGCGTATTCTTCAAGTGTGCTTTAAACTACTGGGCCGGTGGTGAGGAGGGAAAGTGTCTCTAAGAAAGAACCAGATGGTATCTGAGTGATCCTTCAGGCTGGAAGATAGAGGCAACTGAACCATCCTCAGCGAATGGGGAGGGGCCTTATCCAGGTTGCCACGGCAACCCCCTCCGGCTGGGACAGGTGATCGGTTTGACCCTGAGAGCCAGGAGTCTGGTCATCTACTGACTCCTTCTCCATCCTCCCTGGGTCTCGACCGGAGGCCAGGTGAGCCAGGGGTCCAGCCAGACCTACTCCTGGCCAGCTGACCAGTGGGTGGTGGCCCCTGAGGGACAGGCATGCAGGGAGGGGGCGGGCCAAGCCCCAGATGCTGCCGGCTTCTGTGTGGGTGCCACACCCCAGCTCAACGGGGGACGGGCCTCATCCCCTGCAGCTCCCCGAGCATCTGAGAACTGGGAGCAGGAACTCCAAGACCTGTCCAGCTCTTGCCCACCCTGAGCCCAGGGGCAGGAGGTAGCTGATTCTGTACCCCCAACCCCGACAGGCAGAGTGGCTTCTCTTTGATTTGTTATCTCTCAGGGTCCCAGAAGAAGTTGGGTGTGTAGGAAAGAGACTTCTCCCTGTTAAAAAGCAGTTGAAAACTGCTCAGAGCCCTTCTCCAACACGACGTCAGGCCTGTGGTCCCTCCAGCCTGGGATTTGGCCACAGGAAACGCCCCGTGCTCACCTTCCGGCTCCCCTGAACAACCGTCGTGAGGCAGGTGGCCCCGTGAGGAGGCCCAGGCCTTTCCTGGAGGCCAACCGAACCCTGAATTAAAGCTGAGCCACCTTGGGCCTTCCCCTTGCCTTTGGAGGAGGAGGGACCCCGAGAGGGGAGGGGCCTGTTCAGGTGTTGCCCCCACCCCCGTGTGTCCTCCCTTTTTGCTGGGGGCTCCTCCCCTGTTCACTGCCCCCTCCAGTCCCACCACCTGGGGACAGACCAAGGACTCTGCCACCAGTTCTTAAAACTCTGCTCTCGTTTCCCTCCAGAAGCCCTGATGACCAAAGAGACTCCACGCCTTCTTGCTGTCTTACGGACCCCTTGTCTGTGTCCTCCTGAGCCTTGGCCACTGCGGAAGGGGGGGAGAAGCCCCACCGGGGCTCCAGGTTGAGGGTGCTCCTTACCGCCCCCTGGGGTTCAGAAGCCCCTGGGCAGAGTCAGGTGACATCTCCCGTGGTCTGGAGGCCCCCGCCCACTCCACTCCCCCCTCAGCCAGCTTTGTGGCCAGTTTTGCTTTGTGGCCCTTGAACCTTGACCTTCGGCTTGGAGCCCTGTTAAAAGGGACTCTCCCGGTGACACACAGCCATGGCCGTACCAACTCCACGTGCCCAAACGGGCCCGCAATCGCAGAGCTCGTCTCCCTCGCCTGTGCTTGGTATCATCTTTCAGGCCCAGGCAACGCCGCCCACCAGCTGCATGAGACCCTGGAGATATTTACGATCTGTTTCTGGATGAGGGAAAAGGAGTAAGACGCTTCAAACGGTAACCTCGGATTAACAACACGAGCCTCACTGACTCTGAAAGATAGAACGTACCCCGGGGATGACCCCCCCCCACCTTCTTGCTCCCCCCAAAGGCTGCAGAGACTGGCTCCCCACCCCGGCTTCGGGGACCCCACCCGAGGGCCATCAAGTACCTTATCCTGCAGGATTCTGGCCCCTCCACACCCACCCACGCCATCGATTTCTGGGGACGGACGTCCCCCAGCCATGCCAGGCTGAAGGGATTCACTCCTCAGCCCGTATGGAATAGTGCCGATGAATCCAGCAAATTGGCCACCAACTACTACCACTCACCTGTCCGGACAGGTGCTTGTCCTCTCCTCCGGGAACCTGTCTGGCAGGTGACACAGCCATGGCAGGGCTGTAGCAGCCTCGGGGAGCCTCAGGGTCCAGGCACCAAAGCCCGTGCCCCTTGCTGGGGCGCTGTCACTGATGTTACAGTTGTGACTCCTTTGCGTGTGAGCTTTCCAAGGTGACCGAAGGGATCAGAAGGTGGACGTGTTTATTTTTATTTAATTTTTATCTTTTTTAATGCTTGTTTTCGAGAGAGAGAGAGAGAGAGAGAGAGCAAGAGAGAGAGCAGGGGAGGAGCAGAGAGAGAGGGAGACACAGACTCCAAAGCAGGCTCCAGGCTCTGAGCTGTCAGCACAGAGCCCAGCGAGGGGCTCGAACTCGGGAACAGCGAGATCATGACTTGAGCTGAAGTCGGACTCTTAACCGACTGAGCCCCCCAGGTGCCCTGGAAGCCGGACGTCTTTAAAGAAAAAGTACACAGGCTTTGGAGCCCCTGCGATCCGGTTCCCGCCCCTGCCTTTAGGGCTTCGGGCAGCTTTGTCACCTCTCACACCTCTGGAGACCACTCTCCACAGGCCAGGGACAAAGGTCTGGACCGGCCACACAGGGCAGGGACTATTGTCTAGGCTTATCGTGGAGGGAAGCTGAGGGCCCCTGACAGGGAGCGGATGAGCCGAGATGGCCCAGGACCCCTGCTCCTCTCCCGGAGTCCGGGATGCCCGAATCCCACCCTGCGGTCAGGCGACCTCTCCAGAGCACGGGAGGCTTCACAGGGGATCACATTTCACCACAGCAGCCTGAGACGAACCCCCATGACAGGGCCCATCTGCTGGCAGGAAGCAAAGCCTGGCTCCTTTGCCCGAGAGGAGGGGAAAGGTGACACCCAGCCCCCGTGCCTTCTGGCTCCAGTTACACTTACTGCCTCAGGGAATGACCCAGGGGAAGCGGAGGCCCAGAGAGGGCTGTGCCCTGCCTGAGGACACACAGAGCAGACCCCACTTCCGGTCCATCAGGGGCCAGGCTTACAGAGCAGGGACAGACCCCTGGCCTCCGTAGCTGGCGGGCTGCTGACAGGGGCCCGCACCCTTCCTCCTGCAGCCTCTTGTGCTCACTGGGTTTCTTTTGCTAGGGGGAGGTCCCTGGCCTTCCCCTGGGGACACTGGGGTTTTTGTCGCAGCTCTGTGTGACCTGGGGAAGCCTCCTCCCCTCTCTGAGCTGCGCTTTGTACAGGTCGGGACCGTGGATTGTGGTTCCTCACTGGCCCCACAGGTACCAGGTGAGGCCAAAGGTGTAAAAGAGCTTTGTAAACCACAGGGCTCTGTGTAAATGGAGAACGCTTCCAGGCTTCCACCCTGCATCAGCACAGGACCAGACAGACAGACAGACACACAGTGTGCACGCGAATGTGCATGCCCAGAGACGCTCCCTGTAGACTGCCCTGCCCTTGGACCTGACCGTGTCCACACGCATACTGTACCCACGTGCGTGTTCTCACGTGTCTGCCTTTGGGTGGGGGACACGTGGCTTGGTCCCCGCCTTTGCCCCTCCCTGCACCCCCTACCCAGTGGCAAGAGCCCACACGGGTGGGGTTTGTCCCCAGGGCAGGGAGAAGCGTCGGAGGGTGACGTGCCAGATGGGTGGTTTAGGATGAGCAGAACAGCTTGGCAGGTTTTTCGAAAACTGACCGCTCCCGTGCCCCAGCACCCACATCCAGAAAGAGGACATTTTCATCACCTCAGAGGCCCTCCCACTGCCTCTTCCCATCACCGTCCTCCCCCCAAGGTAACCGCTGACCTGAATGCCACGCTCAGAGCTCTCCACCCGTGTTGGAACTCTAGATACAAGGGATCACACAACGTGCTCTTAGGGGTCGTCGTTTTTCACCCAGCATGATCTTGGTGAGGTCCGCCCACACGGCTGCACGTGGTTTGTGCTCACTTAGCACCGTTAGCGTCCCATTTGGTGAACATTCAATTGACCCAGACGTCCACTGATGGAATTTGGGCTATTTATAACTTGGGGTTGTATGCGCGACGCCACGGGGAACGTTCTTACACGTGTCGTTTGGTGAAAGTATTTATTCATTTTGTTGGATACGTATCTAGGGACGGAATCGCTTCTACTCAGCCTTGTTAGAAACTGCCAGGTGGTTTTTTTTTCCAAGTGGGGATACCATGGACACTCCAGTGGTACCGTCTAAGCATTCCAGTGGCTCCCATGCTCTGTATACTTGGCATCATTAGTCTTTTTTGATTTTAGCCATTCTGGTGGGCGTGTGGGAGTGCTCCAGTGTGGTCGAATCTGCATGTCCTCGTGTGGCTAATGAGTTGAGCCCCTGTGCCTATGATTTTTGGCCATTTGGATACCTTACTTTGCGTATATGTGTTTTCCTAGAATCCTCTTCTACTCGGTGATAGGCCTGTTCATTCCCTTCTGACGCAAATAGATTTTTAAGGTTTTTTTTTTTAATGTTCGCTTATTTTTGAGAGAGAACCTACTGAGCCACCCGAGTGCCCCAATACGTTCTTAACTTTAATGCAGTGCACTTTGTCAAGGTCTTCTTTAATGCTAGTGGTTTTTGTGGCCGGTTGAAGAATTCTGTGTCTGTTCCGGGGTCACAAAGGTAGTAGCCTTTAAGAGTTGTGTTTTACCTTTTGCATTTAGACCTACGCTACATCTGTAATCGACTTTCACGTGTGGTGTGGGCTAGGGGTCTGATTCTTTTATTTTTCTTTTCCACTTGACCCAGCACTCTTTATTGAAAACTCTAGCCTTTCTCTGTGGTACTGTACTTGGGATTCTCTCTCTCTCTCCCTCTCTTTCTGCCCCCCCCCCCCACATATACTCTGTCTCTCTCTCAAAATAAATAAACTTAAAAAAAGAAATAAAGGTCTCAATTTAAAGAAGTTTAAGTCTTCCCCTTTTGTTCTATTTCTTCCAGATTGCCCTGGCTTTTCTTGGACCTTTGTGTTTTCATATGCATGTCAGAATTCACCTGCCAGTTTCCTAACATACACACACACAGCCTTCTGATATTTTGAATGGGATTGCATTGACTGTAGATCAACTGGGGAGAATGAACATCTTCACAATACTAGGTCTTCCGATCCATGAACATAGTATATCTTTCCACTTCCTTAGTTCTTTAATTTCTCAGTGATGTTCTGGAGTTTTCAGTAGATTTATTTCTAGATAATTTGATAACTGCATGATATTTTGGTGAACATTATCATTTTAAAGTTTCACTTTCTGTGTGTTTATTGCCAGTAGATAGAAATAGGGTTGATTTTTGTAAACTGTCTTTTTATTCCAGTGACCTTGCTAAAATAACTTAATAATTCTAATCATTCCTCCTCAGATTTTGTTGGGGGGAAGATGCTCTAGGGTGTGGTCAGCCATGGTCCACATGGTTCAAGGTCAAGACCCACTGTCCTTGAATTCTGGGCTGGATGTGGAGGTAGAGAGAATGGAAGACAGATTTGCCCAGCCTGGTCAGCAAAGTCTCTAGGGCCATGGTGAGGTACAAAAGTCACAGACTTTGTCCATGCTTAGCCATGGTCCAGGCACTGTCTGCACATCCATTGAGAGTTGCTGGCCCAGCCGGGGCACATAGCCCAGCCCACCATGGCCTCAAGAGAAGGGAAGCCCTGGGTTCTAATTTTGGTCTTTAACTGACAAGCTGTGTGACCTTGAGCACATTGCTGAACCTCTCTGAATCTCATCCTTTTCAGTCGCAAATGGAGGGCACTATGCCCGGGCATTTCTTTCTCTCAGCCAGTAGGTGCCTGGTAAACACTGGTGAATCAGTTTCACTCACCAGCATTGTCCCTTTTGCCCATGGGGTGATTCTGAACATTGCCAGAAAGTTCTGCAGTCCAGGGGCTGCTAACGTGGGTGCCCATGGGGAGGAGGTGACTGGCTACCATTGTGCTCTGAGAAGCTTCGGTGCAGTTGGCCCTTTGGGGATTTGTCTTTCTACCATGAAGACACCCATGTGAGGCTGCCTGTCTCCAAAAAGGAACTCAATTACTCTTCAATAAAAGTCTTGGCAGAAGTTCCTGAAAAATGTTGCCTTCTGTGTGATCCCTCATATACAAAAGGACGGAATTTAATTATTCTGTCCTGTCCGTGAGCCCCAGGGCTGGGTCTGGCATGCAGCCACAGCCCTGGCCGACCAGCAGGCTTCCTGGCCCCTGATGGGGCTCATTATTCTGGCATGTGTTGGGAAGGAATAGAGGAAGCACAGGGCGGGTCTCCCCTTCCGCCTGGCCTCACCCTCTCCGCCCTTCCTTTTGGGGTATGTGGCTTAGAGAAATCCAATGTGTCTGTGATTACCTGGCTAAGCGGCTCTCCAGAAGTTAACTTGGAAAGGTGATTTCCTAGGCTCAGGTCCTACCGGGGCCTCTCTGTTCCCCCCGGGGCTGACCTCAGAGCACCCTGGGAACCCTTGGTAGACTCAGGAGCTCCAGCCTGCAGCTGGCTTGTTCCCTCTACTCCTGACCCCCATCTCCTACCCTCGTGGCAAATTAAATTCCTACCTGTTTCAGGAGCCGAAGCCAGGGATCTGTAGGAGGTCGGTTTTGGCTGGCAGAAGCCCAGGCGGGACCTTGGAAAGGTGAGGAGTTGGGGGCTGAGAGCTCTCCAACACCCAGCCCAGCTCAAATTTGTCTCACTTTTCCCATCTGCAAAATGGGGATAGCAATCTAGTGCCTGCCTCAGGGTTGGTGAGAGGCTCCCACAGAAAAAAAATGGGTTTAAAAGGCTTAGTCCAGGGCCAGACCCAGAGCAAGTACTGCTTGTCTCACCAGTAGTAGTCAGGGCTCAGGGCCACCTCCTTAGGAAGCCCTCTTGATGTCCCCTGGCTGGGGTTGGCCCTGCCTCGCATAGGAGAGGCACACAGATGGACAGTGGTTGCTTATGTGTCCAGAGAGCTTTGGAGGAGAGGCCACTTGTCCCTGGGTCCTTATCACAGAGACCTCGGTGTGTCTGTAGAAAGACAAAATACTAAGTAAGGTTGCCAGATACATTATTGTGTTTCTATTTGCTGAATCTGACAACAATGTCTGTCAGGCAGCTGGAGCTGAATCATGGAACACTCTTAAAAGTCCAGAAGATTCTTTCCTGGTTGATGAGTCTGTTTAGGACTTGTCTGCAGGTTGCACCTTGAATCAGTTGCATTCTCCAGAGAAACAATCAGTAGGACGTGTGTGTGTGTGTGTGTGTGTGTGTGTGTGTGTATCTATATAGCTATATATGTATCTCTTTAGATCTATAATCTATCATCTATATTAAGGAGTTGGCTTATGCAATTATAGGGGTTGGCAAGTTTGAAATTTTTAAGACAGGCCAACACCCCGTGAAAACTCAGATAAGGGTTTGCTGCTGTAGTCTTGAGGCAAAATTCCTTCTTCTCTGGGAAACCTCACTTTTTGCTTTTATGGCCTTCAACTGATTGGATGAGGCCCACCCATGTTATCCAAGGTAACCTCTTTTACTTAAAGTCACCTGATTGTAGATGTTAAACACATCTGCCAAATACCTCACAGCAACATCTACACTAGTGTTTGGCCAAGCAACGGCACAAGAGTCTTGTCAGGTTGACACATAAAATGCACCACCCCAGGCCTCCATCTGCCCTCAGCCAGTAAGTTTCAAGCCGCTAATCCTAAGGGCCCATGGTGTGGGGGGATCTAGTCGTGCTCAGACCAGATATATGAGCTTCCAGGCCATTCCCCTACTAGACTTTGTGGCATGTGTTCAAGGCCATCTCTTCTGAGGCCCATGGCGATTCTCAGGGGTGGGTCAGTGGGTCAGGGAGAGACGATCTTGCCCATTTTACTGAGGAGGAAACAGGTGCCGAGGTCCAATGACTTTGCAAAGGTGTTGGCTTAACGGTGGAGCCAGGTCTCTAACTTCTTCACAGTCAAGACACGTGCAAATGGCTTCTCCTAATGCGGGAACCTTCCCCAGGGAACCGAGGGAGGATCCTTGGGGGCCAAAAGTGTCTCCTCTGCCATGAAGCCACGATCTAGGCCTTGGTCTCTCTGCCTGTAAATGATTCTCAGCATCTGCTCCCGCTCCGTTCAGAACACTAAGAGCTACAAACAAATGGCCCCCAAGGGCTCTCTGTGTCATTTATTCCACGGGTGTTTATTAAAAGCCTACTATGTGCTTGCTAACATGTGGGACGAGAGCTGGCCTCGTGCAGAGCAGACCCAGAGGTCACTGGCCCCACCTGGTAGCGGCCCCAGAGGGAGAGGTCGCCAAGCCAGGGGCTCAGAGCTGGTGAAGGTGGAAAAGCCAGCGACCCAGATGCAATCAGTCCCTGGGAGCCACTGTTGGAAGCTGGCTGTGCATCTCCGGGCCTAGGACAGAGGGCCCGGGGCAGCGCGGGCACCGCTCTCCGGCTCAGTTCTCTTACCCTACATGGGAGCCCTCATGAGGTCAGGATGATTGGTCTTGCTGTTAGATCAGGAAACTGAGCCCAAACCATAGAACATCAATGGGAAAATTTCCAAAAACATGGGCAAAACTCACCCATAATCCTGCCACTGTAACTGTTTTTATTTTCCCAGGTTCCATTTCTTGGCCGTCCATCTTTTATGTGATTATAAGCAGAAAACAGATCCAATGTTGTCATTTTTTTACATACCATCGTGATCATGTGCCATGTTCTTACCCAGTTAACATTTGAATTATAGTATGTGTATTAAGTATGTATATTGTTTTAAAAAGGCAGGTGTCCTTCGAGGCTTACAGTTAAAAAAGAGCAGTCCCGGGGCACCTGGGTAGTTCAGATGGTTAAGTGTCTGACTTCAGCCCAGGTCATGATCTCACAGTTTGTGAGTTTGAGCCCCGCGTCAGGCTCTGTGCTGACAGCTCAGAGCCTGAAGCCTGCTTTGGATCCTGTCTCCCTCTCTCTCTCTGCCCCTCCCTTGCTTGTGCTCTCTCTCTTTCTTTCTCTCTCAAAATAAATAAAACGTTAAAAAAAGAGCAGTCCCCTATACCCCTCCTCACCTCCCATTTTTTCCCCCTATAGTCCAGCTTTTTGGGGGTAGGAGGCCTTACCTCCATAGGCTAACTGACATTTACATATTGTTACTTCTGTCGGTTTTTAAACTTAGAGGTTCTCTGTTGATTCTGTCCTGTGGGAGATTCTGGTGCTTTTTTTTTTCATCTCTGACCCATCCTCTGTGTCTTTTCCTCCTCCTCCCAAGTAATTGTACCACACTTTGGGTTAGATCAGTAGACAATGACTAGCATTGTATAACAAAGGAAGTAATATTCACAGCTGATCTCAGGTACTATACCAAGCTGCATCTCCTTCCTTTAGACTTTTTTCCTGGAGTTAGTGATTCATTTTTTTTGTTTGTTTGCCTAGTTTTCTAAGCCATGCCATAGATGTATCCCTTGGCATGTCACTAATTCACCCCAAATTTTCCAAAAGAAGTTTAATTCTCCCTCATGCTCACATGCATCAGGGGCTCTTCCTTTTCTATAAGCCCTCTGTCTCCTGGTCTAATGTGGTCAGGTTGTGCTATTTGCTGTCACCAGGTGACATGCCTTTATTTCCCATCTCATGTCCCTTTGTTGTTGAACTCCTTGCCTTTGGTATCCCCGTTTTGTGACTTCTTTTCTCTAGCTTACTCTGTTTTGGTGCAGTACATCCTTGAGCACCTTTCTGAGAAGAGGTACACAGAGTGTCAATGTTTTGAGGCCATGCATGTCTACACATGCTTCATTTTACTCTCAAAACCTGAGGGATAGTTGAGCTGGGTATAGAATCTTAGCCAGAAACTGTACTCTCTGAAAAGAATACCCCTATCTCCCAGCTTCTGCTGTTACTGTCCAGAAGTCCAATGCCATATTGATTCTGGACATTTCCTGGAGGCCTCATTTTGTCTTGGAAGCTTTTAAAATTTTCTTTCTGGGATTCTGAGCTTTTGTGACAATGTGCTTTTTGGTAAGAGTTGGGTTTTTTTTTTTTTTTTAATCTGGCATTTCACATGTTCTTTCAATTTGAAAGTTTATATCAGTCAGTTTTAGGTGATCTTTTGGGATCATGTCTTTTACTTTTCTCTCCATTTTCTTCCTCTAGAACCTCCAGTTAGTTGTTAGACCTTCTGGATTGATCCTCTAATTTTCTTATCTCTTCTCTCCATCTTTCATAGCCCTTGTTTTGCAACTTTCTAGAAAATCTCCTTGGGGCGCCTGGGTGGCTCAGTCAGTTGGGCGTCCGACTTCAGCTCAGGTCACGATCTCGCGGTTCATGAGTTCGAGCCCCGAGTCAGGCTCTGGGCTGATGGCTCAGAGCCTGGAGCCTGCTTCCGATTCTGTGTCTCCCTCTCTCTCTGCCCCTCCCCCGTTCATGCTCTGTCTCTCTCTGTCTCAAAAATAAATAAAAAACGTTAAAAAGAAAAAAAAAAAAAAGAAAATCTCCTTATCTCCTAATCCTTTCACTGAATATTTTACGTCAGTTATTTTTTTTTCCATTTCTACAGATGCATTTTTGTGTTTTGAAGGTTCTTTGTAAATAACTTCCTGTTGTTTCGGGGATGTGGTATCTTCTCATATCTCTCTAAGGATATTGGAATTTTGCTGTGTTTTTTGAAGTTTTTTTCTGTCCACTCATTGTCTCTGTTTTCTGAGTTTTCTTTTTTCTTGTTTATTGTTTTGGTCTTTGTCTTTTGCATTAGAGGCTCTCTGTGCATATTTAATAGTCACACACCGGGAGCTGAACCCCACAGGTGGACAAATCCATCTTCTTATGGGCTTTACTGCAGGAGTTTGCACAGGGCCAAAGTCACTGCACATCCACCTCTTCTCTCTGGTTGGAGGGGCCTAGCTGGAGGGGTGTGGCCTACCCAGAGAGGGCGTGGCCTGATGGGTGCACGGCCTGGCTGGGGGTGTAGTAGTGAATGAAAAGGCGAAAGAAACCAGGACCTAGTCAAGACAAGATTTCTCCCCTCCCCCCCCCCATAGCAGTTTCCAGCAGAGAGTGAGGTGACCAAAGTCTCACCAGTAGAGGAATGTCCTTCACACCCTTCAAGGCTCCAATGGGGAGGAGGGAGGCACTAAAAGAACGTGTGACCCAAGGCTGAACTCTTGGGTAGATCAGGGCCGACCGGATATGTAGTAAGATAGAAAGGTGCCAGTCCTTTCTGTGCTGGGCCCAGCCCAGCTCTTGTCACATTGGGGAAACTGAGGCCACTTAGGACCTCTGTGTTCCTATGGTCCCCTGTGAATACACCTGGCCAGCTCCACCCTCTGTCCCCACAGCATCTGACCCCATTGACCTCCTGGGAGCTTTCTTCTCCTAACTGGGCTTAGGAGTTTTGGCTGGAGTCCAATGTCTCCAGGGGGATTTCAGGGATCTCTTCCAGCTGGGCCTGCTTGGGTTGGCCTTCTGGTGACATCCACCCTGCACATGCCCCCTGCTTGTGGATCCATCTCACAGAGGGAGCTGGGTGTCTGGGGACAGGACCACCCGTGTGCCCTGGCTCCCGCTGTCAAGGTCTTATGGCCCAAGCCTCACAGTGGTCTCACTCGGCCTCTAGACTTTTCTGCGGTCGGCAAGGGTCCTCTTGGCCTGGGGAATCAGCTTCTCTCAGGAACTGGGTCCTGAATTCTAGATACAGAGCCATCACCAGCCGTGCTGACTGAAGGCAAGTGGCAGGTAGATTGGCAGTGGGTGGGCAGAGCCCGACAGTGACAGCCCAAGGGCAAGGGCACGGGTGGCAGCAGCAAAGATCCAGGATCCTGAAGTCCTTAGAGCTGATCCAATACAAACCCCTTTTACAGATGAGAAAACTGAGGTGCGGAGAGGCCACATAAGGGCTTCTCCAGCCTCACAGTGAGTTTCCACAGTCTTTCCACTGACCACACCAAGGAGTGAGTCCCTCTCATTCTCTCTCTCTCTCTCTCTCTCACACACACACACACACACACACACGCACAGACTGGTTTGTTTGGCACAGCTACACTTCTGATGCCCACATATTGGCATCGGAGTTCCTGACACACTTTCCTGCATCCCAGACACCAGGAATATGCGGTGGCCCCGGGCGCTCGTGGGCCTGTGTGTGCTGGGAAGGGGGCTGGGAACGTGGCAACTCTCGGAATCTCAGGAAGTCAAAGTTTTCACCTGAGTGAGGGGCAGCCGAGGCCCAGGGCCAGTGGACAGGGCCTGGTCCCCTCACCGAGGCGCTCAGCACCCTCAGTGCTATCTCCGTGTTCCCACTGCTCCCATGAATAGTTAGAAAAGTTGAAACAAACATAACGTAATTGCTTGCCGATGACAGAATGCCAGGGGAACCATAAAACCCACCAGGCCTCAGCGCCTGCCCAGGCAGGTGGCACCGGGAGGCCGAGCTGGCAGCCTCCCCCCTGCCCCGCTGGCTGGGCCTCCTGGGCCTCTCTGCGGCTGGGGAACCGGACCCCCCGTGCCCGCTGGCGGCCAAGCCGCACCTCACCTGCCAAGCAGGGTGCCCAGTGCCAGAGCAAACTGGGCCCGGGCCCAGCACACTTTCCAGAAATAGGTTCCTGTGAGAGCCTGAGGCTCGCCCCTCCCTCCACAGACCTTACCTCCTGCAGAGAATCCCCTGTGTTGCCTCAGACCCTGGAAATGCTGTGCTCACGGCCCCTAAACCCCTAAACGCCTCAGGAATGTTCACTGGGCCAGGCTGGGGCTCTAGTTCATGGCTCCCTGGCTTCCGTCAGGCCTCCTGCCCTTCCCACCGGCCCCCAGGGTGGGGTGGGGCCCTCCTGGCCATGGAGGAGGTCCGGGGCTCAGGCAGAAAAGTCACTTCTTCACACTCTCCAGAGTCAGTGCCTGCTGCCCGGCAAGACAGGACTGCTGGGGAAGGTTCTCGGGCCTTTGCCCCGAGGGCAGGCCTCCTCCATCGTACCCCCCGGCCACCCACCTCATCAGTATTAACAGGGGCCCCAGGGGGAGGAGGCAATGGTTAGGGAGGTGCGGGGACGGGTGGGGGGTAAGGCAGGTGGGTGGGGGGTGGGTAGATAGGTGGAATTAGCTTAGCGGGTGGACGGATGGGGACCCTCTTGTTTTGGTCTCTGTCTTTCCATTAAAGCCTTCTTTTAAGGCCCAGGAACCCTGCCTGTTTTCAGGAGGGAGGCGTTGAAAGCCCCCAGGGCTTTCACACACTCTCTGTGTGTGCAGTTTGGCCCTGTGGACTGGGGGCTTCTGGGGACCCTGCCATTTCACCCGGGGCGTCTGTGGCTTTTCCTCTGAGACCCATCCCTGTCCCCAGAGAGGACCCCTCACCTCCCCTGCCTGACGCCGACCCAGCCAGGACAGCCTTCCAGCCTCCTGGAGGCTCTGACGCCCTCTTCCCACGTGGGCCTGGGCTCCTGGCTGCATTTCATTTACTGGCATCATCCGCTGAGCATTCTCCCCTGCCCTTCTCTTAGCTTTGTGGTTTATACCTTTTCCTTGCTTTCTTCCTTTTTTAAATTTACTTATTTATTTTGAGAGAGAGACAGAGAGAGAGAGAGAGTATGAGCAGGGGAGAGGCAGGGAGAGAGGGAGAGAGAGAATCCCAAGCAGGCTCCATGCTGTGAGTGCAGAGCCTGACTCCGGGCTCGATCTCAGGAACCGTGAGATCAGGACCTGAGCCGAAATCAAGAGTCGGTCGCTTAACCGACTGAGCCACCGAGGCCTCCTGTACCCTTTTGTTTCTTCACCACCCTTTCCTTGGAGAAACTAGGGGGAAGCATGGGGGGGGGGGGGGTGTCCAGCAGAAAACCTCTCCGACTCTCACCGGTCCTTCGTGAAGTCCTACCCCCTCCCAGCCACGTACCTGTACATTCTTCTAGTTGTTTGAAGGTTTCAGTGTTTATACCTCAGTCTCTAATCTGTTTTAGGTATCAGGGTTACCGACACGGTTTTATTGAGGGGGAAGAAAAGAGTTCTGTTCCTAAAAAATGTTTATAAACCACTGACTGAGCCCAGCCCAGGGGAGCCGGGGAGGGGAAGGAGGGTGAGCAGGGCCTCTCCGAGCCCACATAATTCATCTTGTAAACCGAGCTAGGGCTGGTGAGCACACCGCCAGTGTCAACCCCCCTTGCCCTGAGGCCGGGCACCCCTGGGGAGGACACAGCCCGTACCATGGTCCTGAGACCCCTGGCCGTCCCCCACATGCCTCCCGAGCAATCACCACTGAACGAGGAACATTAGTGAGATGATCTGCTTTCAGAGATGACGTTGGGGGCCTCTCCAAGGACAGGGAGACCAGTGGGGGGCAGGTACAGACACTGCCGGTGAGCTTGAGGCCTCACCGTGGCCACGGGGCCTCCGACAGCCCCAGCACACCAAGTGGGACCTAATGAGTTACCCTCAAACCTCTTGTGTGTCGGCGTGTCTGTTCATCCTGAATGAGGTTCCAGGAAGGTCAGGCTTTGAACCGAGCGAGAGATTTAGGCATCCCTTGATTTCTGGGGCCATAAAAGCTCTTGAGAACAGCTTTGAACCATCTATTTCCTCTTTAAAGAGCTCGGTTCCTGGGGCAGACAGACATAAATAGGTAATTATAGCCCAGGGAGATGTGTGCCTGGGGGGTTAGCCGTTAGTGGTCTCCTAATTGGCCTTCCGGCTTCCAGCCCCTCCCACGCCCACCCATTGTACACTCTGTTGCCAGAATGAGTTTTTCAAAAATGCAAATCTGACCTTGACTTTGACCCCCTCCCACAGCTGCCCCCGACCTCAGGACGCTGCCCAGAGCTCCTTCTGCCAGGCCTCCTCCGCTCGGGCCCAGCCTACCGCTGCAGACTGGGGGTGGGGTGGGGGGGGGGAAGAGGTGGGGTGGGGGGGAGAGGGTCGGCCAGGTTGCTGCCAGACCCTTCTCTTTTCTTGCCTGTCTGCAGACCTCAGCCCTCTTTCCTCACCTGGCCAGTCATTGTGCAACCCTTAGGCCTCACCTTAGATGCTGCTGCTTCCAGGAGGTCCTCCCTGACCACCACCGCCCCCACCCCAGATTGGCATCACTGTCCCCCATGACGCCCTTTTGCACATTCTATTCTTACAGCCAGATCAGACAGGCTGCATGGAGGAGGGGGTGCTGAGGATAAGGCCCTGAAGGACGGGTAAGAGTTTGCCAGGCAAACCGATCGGCGAGCTCCCCACCTGCCCAGAGGCTATCCTGGTGGCTGGCTGCTCTCAGCCCAGGGTCTACACTCCATTCTCACCCTTCTCTTTCAGAATGCATGAACTGTACCCGGCTCAGCGACATGAGTGAGAGGCTAACCACGCTGGAGGCCAAGGTCAGACGGCCTGGGGAGCTGGCGGGTGTGTGTGGGAGGGTTATGAATCAGGTTCCTGCAGGGTGTGACTGGGGAAAGCCGGGCCCTGAGCACCCTGGTCCCAGGGGTCGGGTGCTGCTGGGGTCTCAGCGGTTCTGGGTGGTCTACTCTGGGCTGGCTCCTGGTGTGGGGGAGGGGAGCAGGGAAAGCAAGAGATCTGGTCCCGGACAGCAGGCTGGTCTGGGTGTGGGCCTCAGTGGCTGGCGGGACTGGATATCCAGAAGCCGACCCCTCAGTGGAAAAAGGAGGGAGCCCCGTCTCCCCAGAGGCTGCTGCCCCCCGTTCTGGCTCCTCCTCTCCCGGTCTGGCACACGTCTGGGCACAGACAAGCCGATGGGGGAGGAGCTGCCTGGCACCAGCCAGCTCTCGCCCCGCCTACGTCGGGGTGGAGCGGGTCACCCCAGGGGCAGAAGGACTGAATAAAGAATGAGTTAATTTAGGGGCGCCTGGGTGGCTCATTCAGTTAAGTGTCTGACTCTCGATTTCGGCTCAGGTCACGGTCTCCCGGTTCGTGGGATCGAGCCCCACGTCGGGCTCTGCGCTCAGTGTGGAACCTGCTTGACATTCTCTCTCTGCCTCTTTCTCTCTGCCTCTCCCCTGCTTGTGCTCTCTGTCTCTCTCTCTCAAAGTAAATAAATACACTTTTAAAAAGAAAAAAAGAAAGAAAAGAAGAGGAAAAGGTAATTTATTTGGGAGTAGCCCCAGGCAGCTCTGGGGCAAGACAGAGGTAGCGACTAAGAGAAGGGAGGACGTGTGAGGCCCAGGTGTGGCAACAGGCGGGTTCCCCGGGTGGACACCGGGGGACCCTGTCCCATCTGGCCCCTCTGAGAGACAGTGCCTGGGACAGAGTCTGCCAGGGGACGAGGCAGCTGCCGACGCTTCTACCGGGCTATCTCCACCGTCACCTCATGTCCCCCGCCTCACCGGCCTGCTGGCATTGTTCCTGTGGCCCGAGAAAGCCCCAACGGCGAGTCTCGGGTCTCCCGCGCCTGCAGGAAGAAGCCATAGCTGGGGGCCGCGGCCGGGTCCAGACTGGGGACGAGCCCCATTCTCCTTTTTGTCCCAGGGTGGCTGCTGGGGGCTGAGGCTGCTGTACCTTCACGTATCTGAGGAGCCTCCTGGGGCCTGGGGCTGCCGGGGCGGCCCGGCCCAAGAAGGAGGGTCCCGGTGTAGGAGGCGGGTGTGAGGGCGGCCAGGGTGGGGACAGAGCACTGTGGCAGGGCCACAGAGCGGGCCCAAAGGTCGGGCCCCTCCCGGAAGAGCCTGCCTGGCAGGTCTTCCCAGCAGACGCACAAACACACGCGAACACACACAGACACACACACAGCCCTCGCATCACCCTCTGGCCCTGCCTCTTGCCCTGAAAGCCTGGCCATGGGGGCACCTGCCCGGCGAGATGGGGCTGCGGATGACCGTCACCCAGAGTCAGACATGAGTGGGACTATCGCCGGCAGCTGGGTGACTCTCCCCGGGCTCCCAGCGCCTCATCTGTGCAGTGGATTGAAGTACCAGCCTTTAAAGGGCCGCCAAGATGGGGGGTCCCAGCCTTGGAACCAGTCGGGTGCTGGACAGATGTGAGGGTCTGTGCTGGCGACACCGTCTTGCTGTCCCCATCTTACAGATGCAGCCACGGGTGTGTGGGAGATACCCGTGCGGAGCACATGGCATGAGAGGCCCAGGCCACGAGTGCCCCCCGCCTTGTACCCAAGCCCTGGGTCCCCCGGCAGCCCCCTGGACATGGTGGGACTAGGGGACCTTGTACCCTCCTTGGGGTCAGTGGCTCCGTGGGGGTGGGGTGGAGGCCATCAGGGAACAGATGTTGTCACGTGGGCCAGGCCGGGGCTGGGAAGCCCCGGGAGGGTGGGGGTGCTGGGGAAAACCCCGGGGGGAACGTCTGGCCCCCGAGATTTTAAAAAGAGGAGGGGTCCCCAAGCCAGCGGGCCTGACGGACATTTTCCAGCACCTGAAGCCTCTGAGTGGTTTGGCAGAGTGGCCGACAGCCCGCCCTGGCCCCAGCCCGGCACCTCGGGGTGTTAGAAGTCACAGCCCTGGGGGCAGAATGGCTCAGGGCTAGCCGTCCTCCGCCCAGCTGGCCCTGGCCCTCCCGCCGAGAGCAATTGCTCCCTGTCCTCCCGCCCTGACACATTGATCGGCCACAGCAGCAGGCCATGAGGGGGCTCCGAGGTGAGGGTCGTGACCCCTCTGCAGACCCTGGTGTTGGGGGGGTCGGGTCCCTGCCCAGGAATGGCTCTGCCTCACCGGGTCCCTGCTCAGCTCCGGGCCTCCGTCCGCTGTCCTGTGAAATGGAAATCGGAGTCGCTGGCCCGCCCACCCCCCACCCTCACCGGGTTGCTCTGGGGGAGGGTAAAAAGGGGTGAACTTTGGAGACGAGAGGGGGACGTGGTCGGCATCTGGGGAGCGCGAAGAGGCGGCTGCCACCGCCCTCCTTCTGGATTCCCAGCTCAGGGATGGGCGATTCGGGTCTCAGTGTCTGTGCGTTATCTGGGTCACCTTCTAGCTGTTTACCTACCTGCTACGTGCCTGAGTGTCCCCTGGGGAAACAGAGCCCCTGAGTGCTTCATCAGCTCAGGTCTGAGGGCCCTGAGAGGTGGCGGCCCGGAGAGGGAGGGGGATGGAAGCTGGCCGCACTGCCGGGACAGCCCTGCTGAGGCCAGGTGAGCCTGCTGGGCTCAGAGACGACATGGGGCAGGATCGGTGGCTGTGGTCAGGCCAGTGAGAGCCAGGCAGGCGAAGCCCAGATGGGGAGCCAGAAGCCAGACGGCTGGCATAAGAGAGCGGCAACCCAGAGGCCTGGAAACTGTGGCTGCTGCCCCTTCAGACAGGTAGCCTGCTTTGGTGTGTCAGAGGGATGTGTTCAGCTATACGTAACAGATACCCAGCCAGTGGCATGTTATTCTTTAAAGACATTTATTGTTTGTTCAACAAGAAGTCCAGCAGTAGGTGGTCTTGGGATTGGTTTGGTGGCTTAAGAACTCAAGCTTTTCACAGCCTTCCCCTCCACCTCCTAAGTGAATTGGCTTTTGTCCTCATGGTTAGTGCCTCATGGTTACAAAGTGGCTGCTGCAGCTCAAGGCATCGCATCCTGATCCATGTTCAGAGGCAGGATGTAGAGGATAAGGCAAAGCACCCTAATGGGCTCTTCTGTCACCAGGCTGTATGCCTACCTCCTAGTTGCAAGAGAGTTGGGGAAATAAGTACCTGGCCGATCATGATTCGTCCTGTGGGGCACACCCACAGGTACACGATATGGGGCTCTCATGTCCGGCAGCCATCAGGTCTGCTCCCTCTTCACTCCTTGCAGGTGCCTGAGTTCCCAGAAGGTCCAGACCTAGGAGCTGATCTGGGACTCCTGCCACCCTCTTTTCCTGGTGGGGTGGAAGGCCAGGAGGAAGAAGTCTCCTGACTTCCTTCCTCTCCCCCCCTCAGTTTAGACTCCACGGGCCGCATGGTGTGGGAGGGAGCCCGAGAGGATTCCCCTGTGTGAGGGTCAGAAGCCTCGGAGCTAGCAAGTCCCCGGTGCAGGAGGGCAGCCTCCCGGCCAGTCAACCAGGCCACAATGATGTCATCGGAGCCACTGCCCTCCAAGTCTGGCTGCACTCTGGTTTTCTCGGGTCAGGTCTCCATGCCCACTGCTGCCTGCCCTGGTGAGGTCGTCCGCCCGGGTGGGATCGGTTTCTCCAGAAGGCCGGCCACGGCCAGGCATGGGAGGTGCCCAACAAAGAAGTGAGGGGGGCCTTTTGGGAGGGGGTGAGGCTGCAGGTGGCAGGTCCCCTGGGGGTGGGTCTAGAGCCCTGCTGGAGAAGGGGAACACGTAGGCCTGATCCCAGGAGCCCAGGGAGGGTGCCCTCCCAGGAACCCTGGCTGCCCCCAGCCCCCTGTTGCTCCTGAGGACTCCCTGGAAGTATGTCCATCTTGAGGTCCCCCAGAGACACTGCAGTTCAGCCCGGCCCCCTGTGTGGTCACCTGCACCCCCCAAACCCACCTTCTCCCGGGTCCCTGTCTGACTGGTGATGATCCCACGGTCCCGGGAGCCAGGCCGGAACCAGGGGACCCACTCCTGCCTTCACCCGTGCTCCTGCCCCTGGGCTCCCCATCACGTGTCACTGACCTCCAACTCCTCTGCTTCCCCAGAGCCCCCAGCCTCGGCCGTGGCTGGTCAGCTTCCCAGCGACACTCAGTGGCTGGGCAGAAACCATCCCACTTCCCTCCCCGGGGGGCGGGGATGGACATTCACCCCCCACCCCCCCCGCCGCTGTGTGATAGTAGCCAGCTGCTCCCCTCATGGGTGCTTCCATGAGGTTCCGCCAAGGCCCAGGCTGTGGCCAAGCTGTGGACAGGGCACTGCGTGGGACCCTGGGCCCAGCCTACTTGCCGGGTGACCTCGGGCGAGTCACTTGCAGTCTCTGAGCCTTTATTTCCACCTCTCCTGTGATGGGCCGTGGTGACCCTTCCTGCCTCCTGGGGCCTTGGAAGGGCCAGAGGGGGAGGGGCCCGGAGACGTAGCCCTGGGGGTTGCCCACTGGCCCAACACAGATGGAGACCCTGAGACCTGGTGCGGGGTGCCACTCTGTTCCCTAGATCCTCAGAGACTGTCACCCAGGCCCAGGGACACTGCGGGACTGGTGGGAGGGAGTGCTCAGGGGCCCCTTTGTCACCCCCCTCACCCCCCACCACACACACACACCAGAACCTCAGCCCAGCCTAGGCCTGGGCGCCGTGAAGGCCGCTCTTGGTCCCCGGGACCCACCAGCAGCAGCAGCAGGAGCTGGGGCCCAGTGTGCTTGACACGGTCAGTGTCCGCTTTGCTGATGGGAAAACTGAGGGCCACCGAGGTCGCAACACTTGCACAAGCTCACACAGCGGCCGCCTAGTGGGAGCTCCAGATTCAAACCGGCTCGTATGGCAGCAGGGCCTGAGCCCCACCCCTATCGGAAGGCACTTAACCTGTGCAGGGCTCTGGGGACCAGGCTGCCCCCCCCGGCTGGCCTGCTGGCCCTGCTCCCGCCGTGGCTGTTGATAGAAAGCGATCGTGCAGGGGTGAAGGGAAGGGCTGGTGGGGGTGGCCCGCCACTGGTGGCCCTCTGAGGGCATGGAGGTAGGGGGGCTCGGGGCAGGAGGGACCCTGGGGTGGTGCCGGGCAGCTGGAGCAAAGCTGGTGAGGCCCAGGAGGAGCAGGGCAGGCCGAGAAGGGCGCCTCCCTACGTGGGAAGCGTGGGGCCGCTGGCGGTCTGGTTTGGGGGGGGGCTCCCCAGAGTTGGCTTTGCCCAAAGTCCTCGTCTCCTACCGTGTAGGGAGGCCCCAGGAGGGGATGGGGGCAGGTGGAGAGCCTGGGACCGTAGACCCAGGGCTGGAGCCAGGGCTGGGCAGGCCAAGGGGCACGGGGCGGGAGGTGGGGTGGGGTGGGGAGGGGCGGCGGGTTGGGGAGGCCAGGTGCCCCGGCCCTGGCCCTGCCCCATGTGGGGAGCAGCAGTCGGGGAATCCGGCAGGATGCGGGGTTCTGGCTCCCAAGGCTGGAGGCAGCAAGAGACACCAGGCTTCCTCTCCTGCAGGCAGATCCGGGAGCAGAGACTCGGGGACCCGAGGTGGGCGGAACAGGAAGCCGACTCTGTGGGACAGGCCTGGGACCCCTCTCTGGGGGTGGGCCTACTCTGGGTCTCAGCACCTGCCCTGCTGCTCGCTCAGATCCCTGGTGCGCAGCGCCCCCTGCTGAGCCTTTTGGAGACAGCAGGGTCTCGCTGGGGCCTCTGAGGCCTGGCTCCCAGTTCACTTGAATTAGGGAGACAGTGTCGCTGCCCAGGCCCTGGTCTTTGCAGCGTTTGACCACCACCTCCCTCAAGGGGAGAGAACCGGGCAGCTTTCCACGCTGCCTTTTGTTCTAGAGCCCCTACTAAAAATCGTGCCCCAAGCCAGGACCATTTATATTCTTTTTTTTTTTTTTTTTTTTTTTGTTATGTTTATTTATTTTTGAGAGAGAGAGAGACAGAGCATGAGCAGGGGAGGGACAGTGAGAGAGCCAGACACAGAATCCGAAGCAGGCTCCAGGCTCTGAGCTGTCAGCACAGAGCCCGACGCGGGGCTCGAACTCACGGACCGTGAGATCATGACCTGAGCTGAAGTCGGACACTTAACCAGCTGAGCCGCCCAGGCGCCCCTATATCCTTTTCTTTCTCATTCTCTTTTTCTTTTTTTCTTCTCTAGTTTTCTCCCTCCTTCCTTCCCTCCCTCCTTCCACAACAGACCTCCATCCGTTGTCTGTGCCCTAAGCCAGGCCGTGCGAGGGACCAGTGCCCTGGGAGGAGCCGGGGGGGTGACCACTGGTCTCTCACCACGGTGACGGCCGCTCCAGAAGCAAGGTGCAGGGAGTCTGAAGGTGTCCCAGTGGCAACCTGCTTGAGCCCCGGGTCCAGGCTCTGGAAATGGGAAGGGGAGGAGGGCAGGGGTGGGAGAATATTCCAGAAGGGGAGCAGCAGTCCCACGAGGGGCGTGATGTTTCCGGGGACACATATCTCGTACACGCGCATCTCGGGCCCGGCGGGGGTCCTGACCTCTGCCCTTGTCCCCAGGTTCTCCTGCTGCAGGCGGCAGAGCAGCCCGCAGGCCCGGGCAATGACCTGCCGGCCCCCCAGAGCACCCCACCACCCTGGAACGAGGACTTCCTCCCTGACGCCATCCCCCTCGCCCACCCAGGGCCCCGAAGGAGAAGGCCCACGGGCCCCGCCGGTGAGTGAGGCCTGCGGCCAAAGCGGCCTGAGCACGGCCTCCCAGGGCCTCTACCACGAGGTCACACAGTAGGCCCTTTGGATCAAGCACGCTCCCTTGCTCTTTCGACACAGCGAGTGAACTTTTCAAAAGCCGGTGGGGGATGGGGGGGAGGGGTTCACACGAAAAACAGGATTTCCGGCTTCTCTTAGAAAAATGGAAGATCATTTTTCTTGGTGAGGGTTTCAGTCCCTCCTGGAAACAGTTGGCTGCAGCCAGGTCACGGGTGCCTCCGCAGACCCCATGTGAACTGCTGAAGTCCCCATCCTTCCTTGTCGCCGTCGTTCAGTTTGGTACATGTCCTCATGACCTGCCCACTGCCTCTTTGCACCTGTGCTCAGCCCCGCAGCCCAGCCCCGGCCTTCTGGAGTTTACCGCCTCCCCTCACCTTCCGGGGCGGGGAGGGGCTCCCGGAACTCTCTGGCCGGGGTGTCGGGGGACATCTGCCACCGTGTTGTTTGCTCCTTCCCTCCTGTGTTTAAAAATTATTTTTAACATTTATGTGTGAGAGAAAGCACAAGTGGGGGAGGGGCAGAGAGCAAGGGAGACGCAGAAGCCCAAGCAGGCTCCGGGCTGTCAGCACAGAGCCCGACACGGGGCTCGAACCCACAGACCGAGATCATGGCCTGAGCCGAGGTCTGACACTGAACCGACTGAGCCACCCAGGCGCCCCTCCTGCCGTGTTTTAAAGTCAGGAGTAACTGTTTTTTCTCTCTGCAGCTTGTATCCACTGGGCTCAGCCCTGGGGGTTGTAGAATAGGGACAGTAAGCGTAATAGCGGGCAGTGAGCACTGCTGAATGCCTGTCCCATGCCACGCACTGTGCTGGGGCTTTACCCCGGGCACGTGGGTGGCTGGCATCTGTCGATGTGGCTGAACTCGGGGGTTTAAGGCCGGTGTCCCTTCTGACTGGTCACTATCTGTGCTGTGCCAGTTATTAAATATTGTTATATCACCCTAGGCTGCACAGATAACACTTCTCATCATTCCGGTAAGTTGGTGATGCTTGAGGTTACAGAGGAGAAAACCGAGGCTCAGGGAAACGACCCTTGGGGTCACCCCCGTGATCCGGGGCCATTTTGTCTCGATCATTGTTGGCCCAGCTACAGCCCTTTGCAGGTGACGCTGTCCCTCCATCCCCTCTCTCCCAGCTGAGGCCCCAGCTTCTTAGCACCGCTGTCCACACTCAGCTCTGAGCTCCCACCCTGTCCCCCTCCCCACCTCCTCTGCCCTGTTTTCTGCATGTGCCTGTCTAGTTGAGACAGGGAGCAGAGCAGGAAGGACACAGCCCCCAGCAGTGGGAGTGGCCGGTGGCCGGTGCCGGGGAGGCTGTGGGAGGAGGGCTGACGGGTCCCCTGGCTCACCTCTCTAGCTGTCATCCCTTAGGTTTCACACCCAGGCAGCCGCCCATGCCCACCTTCTTGCAGTCCTTCTTCTGGAACTGGGGAGGAGGGCGATCTCCCAGCCCTCAGGGCACCCAGGCCCCACACCCCCTGGGGGGAGCTTGGCAGGTGCTCTGGGTCTCCTGGGCCACACTTTCTCTTCACCAGGCAAAGTGTAGTTCTGAGAAATGGCCACCAGGTGGAGCACAACCCCTACAAATGGTGACACCGGGGGGAGCCCAGGAATTCTTGAGAGCAGGGGCGCGCTCGTGAGCTTTAGGGCTTCCTGGGGCCCCCGTGGAGGCCTCGTTGGGGAGCTCTTTGCCAGGAGCCCAGTTCCCGACCCTGAGCAGGGAGACAGCAGGACCCTTGAGAGAGGGGCAGCCTGGCTCTGGGCCCTTGAGCAAGGGACCACACCTTCCTGAGCCTCAGTTTCCCCACCTGTCAAGTGGGAACAAAAGTAGCTCTTGAGATCACAGGAATGAATAGGTACAAAAATGGTCTGTAAACTGTAATGATGGAGGAGGTGTCTGCTCCGGGGGCAGGGCTGACCAGATGGCCCAGGTGGTCAGGCCTGAAGTCCCCCGCCCCCCCCTCATGGCGGCTCTACCCACAGTGTCCTCAGGGCTTACCTCATTCTCTCCTCAGGGCCCCCGGGGCAGACGGGACCGCCAGGGCCTGCAGGTCCCCCAGGCTCCAAAGGTGACCGGGGCCAGGCAGGAGAGAAGGGCCCAGCAGGGCCTCCCGGTAAGGACACCCCGCACCCCAGATCTGACTTTGTCTGCTGGAAAGGGTCTGGGGTTTCTCCCTTGTCTGAGTAGGTGAGGCCTCCCACGACCCCCGATCTTGCTGGGGTTAATGACTGCCGTCTTGGGGGGGCTCCAGGCTCACTTCCTCCCCCCAGCACCCCCACTGCCACCCCCCACTGCCACCCTGTCCCAAAGACTTTAGGTTTGGTCTGACCCTGGGCTGCAGGAAGGACGGAAGGCTCCAGGCGCTGGGGGTGCAGGTGTGTGGGTGGGGCAGCTGGGGCCTGGGGACTGTGCTCAGTCATTTTTTTTTTTTTTTCAACTTTTATTTATTTTTGGGACAGAGAGAGAGACAGAGCATGAACGGGGGAGGGTCAGAGAGAGAGGGAGACACAGAATCGGAAACAGGCTCCAGGCTCCGAGCCATCAGCCCAGAGCCCGACGCGGGGCTCGAACTCACGGACCGCGAGATCGTGACCTGGCTGAAGTCGGACGCTTAACCGACTGCGCCACCCAGGCGCCCCTGTGCTCAGTCATTTAAACAACACCTCCAGAGAGCCTCCCAGCTCCTCCTGGGTCCTGCAGGGAAGGCACAGGTCCTGTGCTAGCCCAGGCTGGCTGCCACCCTAAGTGCCCCGACCCCAGAGCTGAAGTCCCAGGAGGGGGCGACCCTGCCTCCCTCGCCTCCCTCCCTGCCCTGGTGTTCCCTGTGCACTAGGCCTGAAGGGAAAGCCGGTTCGCTCACACCCCAGGACAGCCCTCCGGGGACGCTGGTCTGGAGGCCACCACTGGCCTGGGTCCCGTCTGCATGTCAGCTGCCAGGCCCAGCCCTCGCGTGACTCCTCTTCTCCCGCTGCAGGCCTCTTGGGGCCGCCAGGACCCCGCGGGCTTCCTGGAGAGATGGGGCGCCCGGGCCCCCCTGGCCCCCCCGGCCCAGCAGGCAGCCCAGGCTTCCCTCCGAACGGCCCCCAGGGTGTCCTCTACTCCCTGCAGTCGCCGACAGACAAGGACGGTGAGTGCCACTGAGGGGCGGGCCCCGGGGACGCAGACCCTCAGTGAGCAGGGCCCCGGCTCTGGAGCCAGGCTCTGCCGGGTGGGGCGGAAGTGCCTCTGGGGGGGCCGATGCGGGTCCCCCAACCCAGCTCTTGGCCCCAGCCTGGCCTGTCCCTGCTCTGGTGCTCAGCTGCTGCCCCTGGGGTCCTGACGCCCCCCGAGTCTCTGTTGTCTGCCCTGGCCTCAGTTTCCCCATTTGGTGAGAGCAGCGCCCCCGAGGTCACCGCTGCTGCGTCTCCTGGAAAATCGTCTCACTGTATGCAGGCCATGTGACAAGTATTGGTTGAGCACCTACTATGTGTCCTGCACACTCACTGGGGATGCAGCAGTGAACAAAACCGTCTCCTGCCCCCGGGGGGCACAGTCTGCTGTTTCTGAACCCGGAAACCTCCGCCTACCTGTGGGAAGGGTGGGGTCAGGGAGGCCCGGAGAGTGGGGTGAGGGCGTCACAGGGGTATCTTTCGGTTAAATGCCCTGGGAAACCTGGGGAGGGTTTTAAGAAGCTAGTGACAGTGTTAAGTGACATCCTGGGCACGATGGGGGATGGGGACCTCTTGTCTTGGTCAGAGAAACCCAAGCCCCCTCCTGCTGGTACTCCTGTCCCCCCTCAGGCAGCGCAGCCCTTAACCTGAGCTTTATTATTATTTTTTTAGATTTTTTAAAATGTTTATTCATTTTTGAGAGAGAGGGGGGAGAGAGAGAGAGAGAGAGAGAGAGAGAGAGAACGAGCGGTGAAAGGGGAGAGAGAGAGAGGGAGACAGCAGGCTCTCGGCTATGAGCTGTCAGCACAGAGTCTGATGTGGGGCTCGAACCTATGAACCGCGAGATCAAGACCTGAGCCGAAGTTGGACGCTTAACCGAATGAACCACCCAGGTGCCCCTAACCTGAGCGTTAAAACCTAGGCCTGAATCCCACGGTCCCCATCGGAGCCTCACTTTCCCCACCTATAGAGTAGGGGGTGGGTATTAGTCCCCGTTGGAGTTGCTCTGGTGGGAGGAAGCGACTCAGCCTTGCAGAATGGGGGTCCTGGGCTGCACTCAGTGGGTGCAGGGGCCCAGCCAGGCGAGAACAGAACCTTCTGGAACAAGTGGGAACTCACTGAAGACTCAGGGAGGGGGCCGGTGCCACCCGTGCGGTGTTCTGGGGGGCTCAAGGCTCAGCGCCCACCCCTGAGCCACATGGAGCCATCCCAAGGCTCCTGCCTGCCCTGGTCTGGGCCAGACGCCTCGGGCACTGCTTTCCTGACACCTCCAGTGATCAGAGCCCTTCTCAGATGGGACCTTCTTTACCCGCGGCCCTGGGGTCCCTGAGTATGAATTTGGGGAAGACTGGGGATGCCCCAGCGGGCCCCGCCCATCGCCTTGAACCAGTGGGAGGGTGGTCCAGGCTTCCGGGTGTGGAGGGAAGGGCAGAGGTGGGGCAGGGCAAAGGCACATGGGGCTTGACCTGTTTGTCAGAACTGGGCCGTGAACAGACCTCACCGCTGCCCCAGGCTGAGTGATGGGCCCTGTAGAGGCAGCCCGGCTCTTGCAGCTCAGAAGGCTGAGCCCGGAGGGCTTCTTGGAGGAGGCCCCACAGGAGTGAGCCAGTCAGGTGCATCAGAACGGGCCTGTGGAATGGAGTGGGGAGGAGAGGGCTGGCCTGGAGCCTGGGGAGGTGAGTAGGGCAGGGCCAGACTCTAAAGGGCCTGGAATGCTCAGGAAGGAGTTTGGGCGTTATATGAAGCCCCCCGGGCTTTCCCTGCCCTTTGACCTGGTCTCTGTGGGAGTCCGAGCGGCTGCTCACCAAGGCTGCTGTGAGGCCCGGTGGGGTGGGGGCGCCTGTCCTCCTGGCCCTGGGGGAGCTCAGGTCTGGCACCCCAGCCCTGCCGGCCCTGCCCCACCGTGTCACGGGCCCCTCTGCTCTGCCCACAGATGGACACTCACAGCTGGCCTCTGCTGCCGTGGACACCGTGCTGGCCGGCGTCCCAGGGCCCCGGGGTCCCCCTGGCCCTCCAGGTAAGCGCGGAGGGCGACAGCCTGGCCGGGATTGTCCCCCGCCGCCCCTGCCTCTGGGCCTGGCCTGGGCCAGGGGCTCTCGTAGGGCCGGTCGGGGGCCCGTGGCCTTGGCAGGGTGCTGGGGATACGGGTGTGTCCACAACTCACCGTGTGGCCTGAGTCCCCTCGCTCACCCGTTGGGGTGAGAACCCCAAATGTTTCTGCCAGGTGCCCACGTGAAGCAGCTCAGGGCTGCCCCCATGTGGGCCTGAGTGGGGGTTGCACCAGGGTTCATGGAGGCCCAGGCCCAGGGGGAGGGAGGGGGTGAGCTCAGGGGTGGTCCAGGAGCTGGCAGGGCAGGTGCCTGGAGAGGCAGGAAGCCCTGGGCCTGGTGGCAGAGACCAGGGGCCGTGGGGGAGGGGACAGCCCTGGGGCTCTAAGGGCTGGATCCCCTCCTTCCAGGGACCCTCACTGGTGGGGAGGGAAGGGACGTGTGGGGCAGGGGCCAGCCCTGCTTGTCCAGCTGTGTGGGTGCCTCATTCCCCACCACTCATTTACACTTTCATGTACTGACCGAGCACTCCTTGTGCGTGGCGCAGACGTGCGTATCGACCGTGGCCGTGGGTGGCGGCTGGTTCCCTGTCAGGGGCTGGTCTGGAGGAGGGGTGGGCGTGGGTAGTGCCGGAAGGCTTCCTGGAGGAGGTGATGCTCATCCTGAGACAAGAGGAAAGAATTTGCCAGGCTGTGGAGGGGATGGAGAAGCTCCAGGAGGAAGGAACAGCATCTGCAAAGGCGCAGAAGCAGAGGAGCTTCTCGGGAGAGGATCTGGGCGGGAAGGGGGGAGGGGGCCGGGGTGAGGACCTCAGGAGCCCCGAGAGGGACCTACCTGGAAGTTGGGTCTGGGTGGCCACATGGAGAGTGGATGGTCGGGATGCTGTTGCAGTAACTCAGGCAAGAAGGATGGCCTCGGAGGGGTAGGGTCCGAGGCCCGGAGGAGGGGCAGTCCTGGGAGACATTCGCCAGGAGACTGGCTGGCAGGGGAAGGGCGGGGGGGGGGGGCGACCCGTGGATGAGGCCCTGAGGGAAGAGCCGGTTGCAACGTAGGGGCTGCGGGGAGAGGGCGGTGGAGGTGGGCTTTCCGCGCTAAGGGTGGGCAGGGGACTGGCCCCAGGTGACCGTGTGTGACTCTGCCCACAGGTCCTCCTGGCCCACATGGTCCCCCAGGACCACCAGGTGTACCTGGATCCCAGGTAAGCACTTCCCTCATTTCTGGCAGGGGCCGGGGCGGGGGAGCGGGGGCTCCCCAGCAAAGAGGAGCCAGGCCCCTCCGCAGCGGGGCCCAGGCAGGACCCAGGGGAAGGTGGGTGTGACCCTGGTCATCTCAGCCGCTGCTGTCCTTTGCTGTCTGCTCCCCCATGCCGGGGAGATGTTGGCGTCCTTCCCGTCTCTCTGACTGAGACCCAGAGAGACCAGGTGCCTCCTGAGGACATATGGGATCACAGAACGTCCACCCCAGCCTGTCGCCCTCCTCCCCGAGAGCCCCCTGTGTGTGAGAGGGCGCCCCGAAGCCTGGTGGGGTGGCCCCAAACCCCAGCTTGCTCCGCCTCTCCAGCTGTGTGACCTCGGGTGGAGAGGCGGCCTCTCTGAGCTCCGGCTGCCTTGGCTGCTCAGACAGGGGTACAGGGCTTCCCTTGTGGGTTGTTAGAGGGAGCAAGGAGAAACAGAATGCTGGGATGGGGTGTGTTTTGTGCCTCAGAGGCCCAGGGCCTGGGAAGAAATCACACCAGGGAGGGGCAGCCCGGAGGCAGAAAGGGGTGGAGCTTCCAGCGCCCCGCCCCTCTCCCTGCCCAGAGCCTGTCCAGACCTAGGGCCCTGCCGACTCCTGCTCAAGGAGCTCAGGCTGTGCTTAGCAGGTGGCTGGAGGTGGCCCCTCTACTGCCAGGGGCGGGAGTCTGGGCCTTGGCCCTGTGAGTGCTGGGACCTTGGGAGTCCACCCCTTTAGATGCTAGAAGAACATTCTCGAAACACTCGGGGCGCCAGCCCCCCAAGCTGAGGATACAGCCACTGAGGCCACAGGGCAGCCCCGTAGAGTTTACATTCTAGACGCCAAAGAACCAGGGTCCCATGACTGCTAATCTGCTCCCTGTTGTCCCCACTGTGTGTTTTTACACCTGGAGACACAGCATCGGGGAGGGGCAGGTGGGCACAATATCTGCAGGGAGAGGGGGACAGGGGCACCCTCAGAGAGGAGGGGTGGGTGTGGGCCACAGAGCCCGACAGTGACGGGGGCAGGAGTGTGGTGAGGGACCGAGATGCCCAGGGAAGTGTGGGAGGCGCAGGGGTAGAATTCTGTGCGGTCACACGCCTCCTGCTGCCCCAGCCTGCAGCGACAGGGGAAGTCAGGGGCCCCTTCCCAGCTACTTGTGCCACCTGCGTTCGGATTCGCCATCGTTCCGTCCCAGAGGGGGTGGAGAAGTGGAGGCTCAGAGAGGTTCAGTCGCTTGCCCAGAGTCACACAGCAGGGGAACGGCAGGGGTGGGACCCCTCTCAGGCTTTCCCCGGCTGCCTCCATCCCTCACCGAGAATGTGCTGGGTGCTTTGGGATAGCCTTAATCCTGCGAGGTGGTCTGTTTTCAGGGTCTTCAGGCCCTTACGGTAGTACCACTTGGGGGACTGTGCAGACCTTGTCCTTGTGGGGACCCGGGCTCCCAAGATTCCAAGGAGATTTAGAGGGGCCTAGTCAAAGCTGTTCCTCCTACAGCCCCCCTCCCCGCCCCGCCCAAGAGGGTGTGTGACCGGGCATCGACGTGGAGGGTGCAGCGTCTTGACCCCTTCCCTCTTTGCTGTGGTCCTTCCGTAAGGCTGGGGGTCCCGTGGCCAGGACTGGGATGCCCAAGGGCACCAGACAGTGCCCAGCCTGTCCCTGGTTCCCCAGGGGCCCATTGGACAGGCCCTGAAGAGCCCCTTCCATGACCTTCTGCTAGGGCCCACCCAGGCCCCCACACTGCAGGGGTGGAGCTAGGTTCCAAGGTTAGCCCAGATACGGACAGTGTCCGAATAGCCACCAGCCCCCTCTGCTCACCATGGAAGGACCAGACAGGGTCTTCCCCGTGGACGGCGGGACCAGCCTGGCGACCCGGCCACTGTCTGTCTCCATCCCTTGCCAAAGAGTCGAGGCCTCTGAGGCTGGGGTGAGGGGATGTCCCCTAGACATGGGTCAGAGAGGAGTGGGAAGGGACCACGGCAGAGGACGAGGTGGCCCCTACTTTTCTCCTCTGAGCAGGACAGAGAGACCTGGGTTTGAAGCCCCGCTCTCCCAGTTTCCGGCCGGGTGACCCTGAGCAAGTCACTGGCCCCCACCTCCCCCACCCTGTGAAATGAGGAATCCCTCTTGGGTGGGCTCGTTGTGAGACATAAAGGGGACAATGGAGGAAAAGCCCCAGGCTCTCAGGAGACCCTTAATAAATGTTCTTCGTTAACCAAATATCTCTTGGGGTCTCCGCTGCGTCAGATACTGTGCTGAGCACGAGAGCAGGGACATCGGGAGCCCTGCGGTAGCTGATGGTACAACAGGGGAGGCAGACAAGGACAAGTAAGGACGATAAGTGTCAGGAAAGGAGGAAATGAGGCGATGTGACAGAGTGAAAGGGCCCAGGCAAGCGAGGCACGACAGACCTGCAGAGGTGACACTTCAGCTGAGACCTAAGGAACCAGAACTAGCAGCCGTACAAAGATGCCAAGAAAGGGCCCTCCAATTAGCCAGAAGAGCAAGTGCAAAGGCCCTGGGGCAGGGAAAAGCCCAGTGCTGCTGGGGAGAGTGAGGTGTGAGGTGAGGTGGGTCAGGGAGTGTGGGTTTGGGTCACAGGGGAAGGGGCTCTGAGTCTCAGGGAGGGAGAGCCTGTGACCTGATTTACACCTTTAAGAGGCCCCTGCAGCTGTGACTGTGGTGGGGGAATGGAGGACGGAGACACATTGGAGCAGGGCGACCCGGGAGGAGACCCCGGAAGCCCTCGGGGGAGACGAGAAGGTGACGTGTGTTAAGTGGTGGCCCCTGAAGCGGCAAACGGAATGGACGTGTTCAGAAAGTGATGTGACAGGTCTCGCTGGTGGAACAGATTTGGCAGGAGAGGGAAAGGAAGGTTACCTCCCAGGCGTGTCGGGGAGCAGCTGGGAGGACCGGGGAGCCACCTTCCAAGGAGGTGTCCGCAGAGTGGGGTGGGTTTGGGGGGAGCCAGGGTTCTGCCTGGGGGAGGTGGATGGGTACCCCGTGGGTCTGGGCTCCGGGGAGCCTTTGGGCCGGACATCGGCACGGACGGGAGTCCCCCCCCGGCGGGACCCTCGTGATTGGTGTTGCTGGCACTCACCTCTGGGGACCCCTCTCTCTGCATGCAGGGGACTGGGGGCTTGGCCATCCGTGCCGGCTCCGTGTGGATAACTATACACGAGTGGCCCACTTCTCAGCGGAGAAGACCGAGCCTCAGGGAGGAGCCCGGGGAGGGTGGCCCAGGTGGGGCCTTCCTGTCGCCTCCATGCCATCCTCCTTCTGTCCTTCCAGATCCTGAGCCTGGTGCAGGGAGGATAAGGAGAGGACAGAGGTGTTGGGGGGCCGGGGGGGTGGGGCGGGCAGGCAAGGCCTAATCTGCTTTGTCTGACTTTCTGCAGGGCCTGGCCGGAGAGCGGGGCATGATGGGACCGGCTGTAAGTGACGGGCTGAGCCGATGGGTCGTGCCCAGGGCGGTGGGCCCCAGTGTGGCCCCCGGGGTGCCGGGTGGGCAGAGGTCTGTCCCAGGAGCCTCGCCTGAGCTCAGCCCCGCAGCGACCCCAGACATGGCCCGATCGTACCCCGCCCAGAGAAGGGGCAGCCTACGTGTGGTCCCCACTGCCCGAGTTGGGAAGGGGTGCCCTTAGGAGGTGGGGAGCCCCTCACTGGGATGAGGGTCCTCAGATCTCTCCCGAGGCTCCCAGACCCCTGAGTTAACAATGCTGTGTGACCTGCAGAGTCCCCTCCCTCCTCTGAACCTGCCACGAGTAGAGGCTCAGACAGCTGGCCTCTAATTTTCCTTCTTGGAAACGAGAATTTCTGAGTCTCAACTCCTGCCTGCAGGGCCAAGGAGGCGGGCACCTCCTTCGCCCCCAAATCTAAAGTTAGGGGCGTGCGGCCAGGGAGGAGGGATGGATCTGTGCTGAGCACCTACGATGTGCTGGCCGCAGGGGAGGCGCTCTTCAGAAATAGTGAGTTTAAGCTGCATTGCAGCCCAGCGAGGCGGGACTTTATTTGCCCCATTTTTGAGAACCGGCAGCTAAGACTCAGAGAGGTTAAGTAATTTGCCCAAAGTCACACAGCGAGGCAGTGATGGAGCCAAGATTGAAACCCGGGAGCGTTAGCCTCGAAGCCATGCCTCCTCCTGGCTTCTGTCTGGTAGACGCTGCTGAGCCCCGTCACGGGGCTTCTGGCACCAGGCGCCAGTCAGAGCTCGTTACCGCTATCGGTTTATTGAATCGCCCTAATACTCCTGGGAGGTAGGCAGTATTATTACCCCATTTCAGAGATGAGAATGCTGAGCCACAGAGAAGCAAAGTAACGTGCTCCAGGTCACCTAGGATAACACGTGGGTGTTCATGTGCGGCTGGTGTCACTGGCCTGGATTCAGAGGCGGAAGCAGAGAGAGGCGGGGACTCGATCCCCGGAAGAGCTGAGAGGTGGGCTCATGGGGTTTCAGACCTGGCTCCTCGGTGGCCCAGAAGCACGGTGAAGCCGCTAAAGCCAAGCCGTGCCGGGTTGTGCAGAGACGCGTGGGGCCTCGGCGCTCCGGCCCTGCCCCCCCCCCAGGGCAGGAGTTCCCATGGGCGAGGCCGTCAGGCTCCGCCCCGGCACCCTGTCCCCAGGCTCTGCCACTGACTCCCCGCGGTCTGCCCAAGAAGCCGGGGAGGGGAGGGAGGCGCCCCCGTGCCCCTCACCGGCTTTGGACAACTTGACTTTCTCCTAGGGCGAGCCCGGCGGGAAGGGACAAGAAGAGGAGAAGGCGGCTGCAGAGGTAACAGTCCTGTCGGCCGCGTTCCCCGCCTGCCCCCTCGGCTGTGTCGCAGCAGGACGGCCGGTGCCCAGCAGATCTGCACTGACACCCTTGAGCCCACAGGGTGCTGGGCCACGGGGTGAACGGGGTCCCGGCCCCGCGGAGGAGACAGATGAGGGAAGTGATGATTGTAGCATAGTGTGCCGATTCTGCAGTGGGGGTCGCACGGATGGGGTGACTGGCCCGCAGCCGGAGGACGTGGGGGGGCCCTGGAGAAGAGAGCCCCTTGTTAAAGGAGGCTGCAGGCTGTGGAGTCCCTGTCGGGGGACGGAAGTCCCCACATGCCGCGCCTGGTGCACAGAGGTGCCCACAGGGTCACGGCACTGGGGGACTGAGGATGGCCCCGGGCAGGGCCCAGGGTGAGATGGCGGGAGGGGACAGAGATGGAGCCCAGGCACGGCCGGGGGGACCCACTACCTTCTGGGAGCAGGAGGGGTGCCGGAGACCGGCGTGACGGATAAAGGGGGTGAGGGCAGTGGGGCCAGCAGGGGAGACCTCGCACGTGGAGAGTCCAAACGCCCCGCGAGTGTCAGAGCTCAGCAGGGAGGTGGAGGGAGGCTGGGGACCTTTGGGAGGCCCTTGCAGGACTGGAGAAGCGGGTAGAGGCTGCAGGCAGAGCAGCTGTGGAGGGCACAGGAGGCGGCGGGAGGAAGAGGTGGGCACCAAGGCACGGGCACCGATTCACGGGTCACTTGTGTGGGGGACGGAGACGATACTTAGGCCTCCACCCCTTTGCATTTCATAGGCCTGCATCCCGTGGCCCAGGGACACGGGGCTTAGCAGGAGCCCTGGACCCTCTGCTCTTCACCGGGGGGCCCCGATCCCAGACACTGCCCACTCTGTGGCTTCCCCGGGCCTTTGGTCCCCTGGAGAGAAGGCCTCTCTCCTGTAGGATACTTTTTGGTCCCTTTTGTTTTGTTCTAAGCGAGGCTGCTGTGAATGTCATGACAGCTGTCACGTTAGGCCACCAAAAGGCACCCGTTCAGGGCGGGGCCCGACCTCCTCACCATCACTTTCCGTTTCAAAGCAGCTTTGACACCTGTCTTCTCCATAAATCAGTTCATTCGCGCATCTCGGTGCACAAGGCCCTCTGCCCACGTGTAGGCCGGGCCTCACGCACTCCTGCCAACGCTCCAGAAGCCTTCGCCTTTTCTTGCCGGGGGGTCACCCCTGGAGAGCTCTCGGGTGGACGGTGCCAGCAAGGGGACCGGCAAAACACCCCCACCTGTGCTGGGTGCTCTGTCCCCGGCAGGGTATTTTCTGGGAGGAAGGGCACACCGGGGAAGCGGCCGGGCGGCCACGGGAGCCGGAAGAACCCAGGCTCGAGGGGCCAGGTCGGGTGTTAAGCCCCAGGCTGTGCGGCCACAGGACGCCTGTTACTCTCTTTGTGCCTCGGATTCCTTGTCCGCAAAACATCCACCCTGTGATGGCTGTTGTACTAGGATGGCGACAAGGAGGCGGGAGCAGGGAGGGCGGGGAGGACATGGACGCGGAAGCCGCGTGGCCCCGGCCGCGTCCCTGTGGCCAGCCCTGACCCCGTGCTTCCTCCCCGCCAGAGTGAGGGGGTGCAGCAGCTGCGGGAGGCCCTGAAGATCCTGGCAGAGAGGGTCCTCATCCTGGAGCACATGATCGGGATCCACGGTGAGTTGTGACCAGGGCCTGGCGCCGGCCGGCCCCACAGCTGGCCCCAGAGTTGGGAGTCCCCTCTGCTCCCGCCTCCCCGCTCCCTGCCGCCCTTGTGGCAGCTGCGACCGTCTCCGGTCTCCGATGACACCTCCGCCTGGCTGCCAGATGGTCTTCCCCCAACCCCAGTCAGACCCTGCGCCTCCCCTTGCTCAAAGACCCTCCGTGGCTCCCTGTTGCCCATGATCGGTGTCCAGGCACGTCAAGCCCAAGCCCCTCCCCAGCATGGCCTGGTGCCCAGTGGCACGGAGCCACCACCTAGTCGTCCCCGGAACCCCTGCCCCCAACCTCTGGTTTTGCTCAGGCCGGTCCCTCTGCCGGCTGACTGCCAGCTCCCATGGGGGACCTGCTCTAGGGTCCCTTCCTCTGTGAAGGCACCCTCCTCTTGCCTCACGGTGCTCCATAGGGCCTGCTACTCCCTCACGGCGTGGGGTTTCCACGTCTCTGCCTGGCACGCTGGGAGGCCCTTGCGACAGGAGGGTGGTGACAGGGAGGGGCCTGGAGCCCAGCCCTGCTCAGCACTTGTTACCGAGTGAGCGGGCGACTGAATGGGGAGGGGGGTGCACGTGAGGGGACACCCTGCTGCTGCGTTGCCCTGTCCTCGCCGGGCACGTGGCTTCCCTGGTGCCAGCAGCAAAGTGCCTTCGAGTGCTCCCAAGACCCTGTGTGAGCCCGTGCACCTGCTGTCCTTCCAGATCCCCTGGCCTCCCCCGAGGGGGGCTCCGGCCAAGATGCTGCCCTGAGAGCCAGCCTCAAGATGAAGCGTGGGGGCTCCCCGCCCGCCGATGGTCCCCTTGCCGCCCTGCTCGGCCCCGACCCTGGGCAGAGGAGCGCTGGCCAGGCCAGCGGCGGGAAGTAAGAGGCCAGCTCTCCAGGACAAGCCCCGCCGGAGACCCAGCTCCGAGCCCTGTGTGGCCACCGGCTTCTGAAGGCAACACTTGGTGGGACTGGGCTCCAGGCACCGAGGATCCTGAGGGACGCTGGCTCCCGGGGCCTGGGGGCCTTGGGGACAGATGGCAACTGCAGAGGCAGGGTCCAGAGGGCCCCGGCACCCTTGGCGGGGCCTTTTCCTTGTCCCTGCCCTCCCCCGCCCTCACTTTCTGCAGGAGACGGGCTCTGGGTGGGCTGGGCGGGGCACGAGAATAATCATAATACTCATCATTCACTGAGTCTGGGCCTGTCCGAGGGGCTTTCCCTACATTGTCTCATTTAACCCTTAGGAGGCAGGCTTGCTACCCCACTTTCCACGGGAGGACGGAGGCTCGGCCAGTGTAAATAACGTGCCAAGGCCACGGGACCAGGGACAGCCGGGGCAGGATTTGAACCCAGGCCTCTCGGTTCCTTAACTCGGGACCCCGCCAGCTTCCTGTCTTCACAGAGAAACTCAGGGCAGGCGTGGGGCTGTGGGGAGGCTGGCCCGGCCCGCAGGGAAGGAAGGCAGGGTCCCGGGCCTCCTTCCTCAGCCTCCCCGTCCCTGGGCTTGGGGTCTGCTCCAGGGTCTGGCGGCGGCTGCTCTCAGAGGCCAGGGGGACCCTGAATAAGCCCATGATGCTCACACGGACTTGGGGACAGTGAGAGAGGGGCACTGGGGGTGCAGGGGCCTTCGAACCAAACTGGCAGTCGCCCACCACTGCCTCCCAGTCTCTCTGAGCCCACCCAGTCCAGCCCAGCAGGCCCTCCTGCCCCCGAGCCGAGAGGAGGCAGTATTTCCCGGGAACGTGCACCTGAGGAGGCCGTCACTTGCAGCCCTGCCTTCCCTGGGAACCTGTAGGGTTGGCCATTTCCGCATCGCACAGCAAGTCCAACGACCCTTTGACAATCTAGAGGAAGGACAGCTGAGTCCCAGGCCCCATCAGGAGAGACACTGCCCGCTGAGGGCTGTGGGCCCGGGGAAGGGGCCTCAGTAGGTGGCCGGGGCCCGGGACCCCAGAGCAGCTCAGACCGCAGCCCTTAAGGCCTCTCGGGCCCTGGGTCCCCTGTGACCTGGACCAGCCCTGCTTCTCCTCTCTTGCCGGGCCGAGACCCAAAGATCGTGGTGCCACCCCAGGGCCCGTGTCCCCTCAGGGCAGGAGCCATCTGTCCCCAGCGTCCTTGGTGCTCCCGGGAGGTTGTGGCCTGGTCCCACGGGCCCCGGTAACCTCTTCTTGCCCTCAAGGTCCCGATGGCCCCTTGTGAGGCAGAACCGGCCTGGGGGCCCAGGTGTGGCAGGCAGAGGCAGCGGGCAGTCTGGAACGCTGTGACAATAAAGGTGCTCTCCCCACTGGGGGTCTGGTGTCCTGTGGTGGCAGCTGGGCGAGGCCTGGTGAGCCGGGCCACGGTGGCGCAGGCCGTCCCCGGAAGATGCGTATGTCGTGACCCTGTGGCTGGATGTGGGGACAGGCGACTCCTGGCCCGTGCCACACACACGCGGCTGCGGGGCCGCAGCGGCACAACGGGGGGTCTTCGGGGGCCAACGGGAGGGGGCTACACAGGAAAGGGACCCGGCAGGCAGGCGCATGGCACCCGCAGAGGCTGGGAGGGGCGAAGGAGGGCGGCTCGTCGCAGACCGCTTGTGCACCCACATCTTATGCACAGGGCATATGCGCGGGTGCAGGAAGCCTGGCCGGGCAGAGGCGTGAGCGCTTCCCCTGAAGGGCTGAGCCCCTTTTTCTTCCTCCAGGCCACCCTCTCAGCTCACTGAAGCCCCCCACCTTGCCCTGAGCAACCCCCTTTGTTGGGTGAAGCCTCATCTGGGGACCAGTGCGCCCCCTGGGGTGACCACGGGACTGAATGCCATCTACCCCCTGGTGAGACAGACCAGAGGGCAGCTCCCTCTCCCAGACCAGGGGTGGAGACGGGGCTCGGAGGGAGACTATCCGCCTGGCCCAGGACACCAACATGTGCGGCCCCACAGCCCTCAGTTCAGGGTCTCTGTGGGCCTCTCCCTCTGAGTGTCTCAAGGACAGACCATTTCCCCGCTGACCCCGGCATTCTTAGACCAGGGGGCTGGCACATTTGAGGGTGTGGACCGAGCACGGGCCCGCAGGGTGGATGTCCCCACGTGCACAGGTGGGGGTTCAGAGGGCTGGGGACTGGCTCTCCCGGGCCCTCACGTTCTAGTCAGAGCCCCGAGTGGCCTTCCCTTCCCAGTCTTTGTAAAGGAGGAGACTTAACATATAAGTTTTAAATAATTAGATTCATGGGATGCCTCCGTGGGTACCCTGGCCCTGGGTGGTGCAACTGTCTGGGACAGGCCTTGGGGGGACTAGCAGAGTCTGGGGTGAGCCCCCAACATAGGGCAAGTTTGGATGCGTGGTACTTCCAGGCCGCGGGGAGCGGAAGGGAGTGCGGGAGGGAACCAGCTCCCGGTGGGAGGTCCCCACCAGCAGGGTGGACAGGCCAAGGCTGTGTGTCAGACGGGGCGAAGGCGGCGAGTGCGGACCCCAGAGGAGGTCCCAGTCCCCGAGGGCCAGGGCTGTGAGACAGGGTCTCCCCGGCGAGGTGCTCACGAGCTGGTCCTTCGTAAGGATGCGGCCAGGCACCGCGCTTAACCATGTGGCTTATATCCCCTCCCTGCGCTTCGCGGCCGCCTTCCCTGCTTTGTGGAGGGTCCGTGCAGCCCCAGAGAAGTTGAGTGGCTCGCCCCAGGTCACACAGCCAGCTGGTGGTGAGGCTGGGTTTCCACACAGATCTGAGACTCGGGGAAGCCGTGCTCTTGGCTGCTGTGGTTCTGGAAGGAAGAGCCGAGGGCACGAGAACCAGGAGACTGTCAGGTGCGAGCAAAGGCTGACGAGCGGCACAGATTCGGTGGTGGACAGAAGGAATGCCCACAGCGGACTGGAGCGGCTGCAAGGTGCCAGATCTTGGAGAACGTCGAATGTTCGAGGGGTAGGAAGCTGACCCTCGGGGGGGACTGGCTGCCACGGCGGGTTCTCACGGTCAGTCTGGCCTCTTGCCTCCATCTGGCCCGTAGAATCATCTTCCTGAAACGCAAGTCCGCCTGCGCTGCCCCCCCGTGAATCTGCAGGGGCTGCCCCGTTCCTGGCCCTGAGCCTGGGCTCTGCAGCCTGGCCCTGTCCTTGGTGACCCGTCCTCGGTGTCCTGTCCTCCTGGCTGTGGGCTTCCCCAGGAACTAGCGTCTCTCGTTGGCCTGTGGGTGCTGGCTCCCCAGCCACAGGGGAGAGCAGTCGGAGGGGGTGTGGTCTGGTACTTACAGCCCCGGGGAAGCGCAGTTCTCTTGGCTTTGGGCAAAATCTTCAGACACATCACCTCCTCTGACTCCTGCAGCCTCTCTGGTCCTTGCTTCTGTCTCATGTCATAAGTGTCTCTGTGCTCACGGAGGGAAACTCAGACCCGCGTGACAGGTTAATGGGTCCCAGTGGTGACTCAGAATGGCAAAGCCAGCCACCCAGAGCCATTACTGGACCTCCAGGACCCATGACTGCCCCTCTCCGTCCCCGCCGTCCCCAGCCCCTGGGGGAGGAGCTCATGAGCCCAGTGCAGGAGGGGAGCGAGGGGAGGAAGCTCCCACCCCTGCGCCTGCCTGCATGGGCCACCCGAGGAGTTGATCAGGGAGAATTTGCACAGCCCCCCTCCCCCTCATCTCAGTCCCACCCCCGGGGGCTCCCAAAGTCTGCTCGGCTCTTGACCCTGCACCCACTTCTCTCCTGTGCCCCACGGTCTAGATCAAACCTGACCTTTCTGCTCAAACAGGTTCGAGCCCCTGGTATGTGAACGTATGCGTGAGTGTGTGCACGTACTCAGTATACAGGTACATGTGGGGAAACCCAGGGTACGGGAACACCTTACTAACACTTCCCTTCTCTGCCAGGCCCCCTCCCCTGGGGTCCTGAGCAGCCCTAGTCCCAGGGCCCTGGCCTGTGACTGCCCTGTCTGGCTCGTGGGACCCTCTCTTCCCCACGTGTCCGCCCAGCTGAGTGGGAGCAAGGCACTGAAAGAGTGTAGACGGAGGCAGAACCCTGACTCGGGCCTCCCCTCTCGGGGCGGGGGTGGCTCCTGAGCAAGGCAGGTGTAGAGCCCACAGCCAAGGACCCAGGCTTGCTCCACCCAAGTTGGCCACCGGCCAGAGCGGAAATTGAAGACCCTCTTGGTCAGAGGCTACCCAAGGGCCCCAGCACGGCGGCCACTGTGTGGAGGGGACTCAGGCTGGGCTGATCCGCCCGACCTGCTGTTAAACACGCCAAGACCGCCCACTTGCCCCCCACCTTCCCGGCTCCTCGCGGAGACCTCCCGGAGTCCAGGACCCAGTCCCAGTACCAAGACCTGGATCTGCCCGACCGGTGCCCGTGCTATGTGGTTGTAAAGTACTTGTAACGTCGCTCTTGCCCCAAGGAATAGAGGTTGATGGCACAGCGGGGGGCGAGGGGGTGTGCTCTGCCTCTGACACGTGAGGGTCTCGGGCAGGAGTTCGCAGCTGACCTGCCGCTGCTGTAGGAGAGGGGAGCTCCCGCTGGAGGGCCCAGATGGCCTTGGTCGAAAATCAGAGGGGCGCCCGGGTGGCTCGGTCGGTCGAGGATCTGACTTCAGCTCAGGTCATGATCTCACAGTTCGTGAGTTCGAGCCCCACGCTGGGCTCGCTGCTGTCAGCACCGAGCCCACTTTGGATCCTCTGTCCCTCTCTCTCTGACCCTCCTCTGCTTGCACTCTCTCAAAAATAAACATTTTAAAAAAAAACCTCAGAAGTGGGTCATCCAGGCTGGGGTTCCTCTGGGGCATTCCAATGGGACCCCACATTTCCTGCCCTACCCCCTGGGGTGATCCCTCTAGAGAACACAGTACAACTTGTTTCCTGGGACCAGGAGGGAATCAGAGTGTGGCTGGAAGTTAATCAGACACTCATTTGACCCCCCCCAGGGCTTTGCGGCCCTGAGTACACACGTTGTTAATCAGACACTTGACCCCCACGCTCAGGGACCATATCTGAGCGTCTCCCTTCCCAGAATGCACTGCCCTCACTGCTCTGTCTGCACCGTTAGGCTCTGATATTTTATTTGATTAAAAAACACTTTTTTTAATGTTTATTCATTTTTGAGAGACAGAGAAAGAGCACGAGTCGAGGAGGGGAAGAGAGAGAGGGAGACACAGAATCCAAACGGGCTCCAGGCTCTGAGAGCTGCCAGCACAGAGCCCGACGTGGGGCTCGAACTCACGAATTGTGAGATCATGACCTGAGCCGAAGTCAGACGCTCAACCGACTGAGCCACCCGAGCACCCCAGGCTCTGATTTTCTTGCAAGCAGGGTCACATCTATGTCCCCAGCACCCAGCTCTGATCACCGCAGTGAGTCACAGGACATTCCCAAGAGGAGAATGACTCCTTCCCAGAGTCATTCTAGGAGGCAGTGACCGAGGTCGTGAGCAGGGGTCAGGTGGGCATCCAAGATGGGCTTAGGTCAGAACAGAAGTCCCCTCCCACCCAATTCTCCCACACCTGCAATCCCAACCACCCCTGAGGTTTCTGGAACACTTCTCTTCCAGGCCTGTTTTATGGACAATAAAAAAAAAAATTTCACGAGATTTTCAATTACTTGAATTCCAGGGAGATTTATTTCCAATGTTATTAATAAATTCTAATGTCACCTATAACTTTCAATTGCCAGTTAATTAACTTGCAATTGGTGCATTGTAAAAGGCAAATTAAATACTTTTCCAGGCGGGGGCTGGTAAATCTAATGAGCTGGTATGCCCCAGAGGAGACAGCCGGGCTCCTGTGTCCCAGTGAGGAGGCAACTCCCTCTTGTTGATGGGTGTGTAGGATGGGCGGGTGACACTGAGGCCTCAGTGTCCTCATCTGTGAAACAGGATCCCAGAACCTGCCTCCAGAACCCTCATGGTATCTGGGGTTGAAGCTGTTTTATATTCATAGATAAATGCAATGAAGGGGTCCCAAGCGGTAAGTGGAGTCGAGAGTCCTTGCTCTGACACTGTGGGCCGGGTCGCTGGACAGGCCCCTGGTGACAAATTGCCAGAAATGTCTTTCTCACAGTTCTGGAGGCTCGAGTCCAAAGTCAAGGTGATGGCGGGGCTGTGCTCCCTCGGCAGGCTCTGAGGGAAAAATCCCTTCCCTTTTCCAGCTTCTAGTGGCTCTGGGCGTCCCTCTGGCTTGTGGCTGCCCCCGTCTTCACCTGGCTTCCCCCGCTATGTCTGTCTTGTCCTCTGTGTCTCTTACAAGGACTTGTCATTGTTTTTTGGGCCCATCTGGGGAGTCCAGGAATCTCTTCATCTCGACGTCCTTAACTTAATCATATCCTCAAAGACCTTTATTTCAAAATAAGTTTGTATCCAGGGATTACGTCTGGGACATAGAGGTGGGGGGCCATCGCTCAGCCTACGACCGTGACCTTGGGCGAGTCACTTCAACCTCTCGGATATTCCATCTTCCACCACATGGGACACAGGGCTGAACTGGTGAGAGAAGGTGCCTGCCGTGTGTCAGGCACTGCCCCAGCCGTCACATGTATTGACCCCTGCCAACCTGACAAAACAGGTGCTTTATCACCTTAATTTTGCCGGTGAGCAAACTCAGGCCGGAGGTCAAGTGACTTGCCCAACGTTGCCCAGGTAGTAAGTGGTGGGGCCAGGATTTGAACCCAGGCCGTCTGACCTTGAAGCCTACACTCCCTTTCTTGGAATTAAGCTTTATTATTATTATTATTATTATTGAACCATAATTCACATAGCATTCAACTCACCCATTGCAAATGTATAACTCAGTGGTTTTGGGTATATTCAGAGTTGTGCAATCAATTTTAAGACCTTTTCACCACCCCCAAAAGAAACCCTATGCCCTGGACTAACACCCCAATCACCCCATTTCCCCCTACCCCCTGGCCACCACTAACCTACTATCTGTCCATGATTTTGCCTATTGGACATTTCACATACTGGAATCATCCACTACGTGACCTCCTGCGTCTGGCTCCTTTGAACCTAATTTCAAGATTTGCCCGTGTTACTTCGTGTATCGATGCTTTATTTTTCTTTGTGGCTGAACAGGAGCCTACACTCTTTTAACCACTATGATGACCTGGCAGCTGGGAAAACCTCCACCAAACCCTGAGGCTTGATCTTCGAGGCTTCTGTGGGAGGTGGGGGACAGAGCCTCTCCCCCTCTCCCCACAGCGCCGTCCCCTCTCTTTACGACATTCCTGACACAGCAAGACCCCAGTGACACCAGGCAGGAGCTGGCTTGGCTGCACCTCCAAGATTTCTCCATCCAAGGGGTCAGCTGCAGCCCATCCACTACACCCGCATTTACTTACTTGTGATTATAAACATTGCCGGTCTCTGCCGGGGCCTGGCCCCTCGTGGGGTGCTGGGAATGCGGCAGCCCCTAGTCTGGGTGTGGACAGCCCATCTTGACCCGCCCCTGGGGGATAGACTTGGCTTCCTCAAGGGCCAGGTAACCAGGAAAAGCCCTGGATCGTTGCCCCCCGCTCCCGACTGCTCAGCAGCACACTCTGGGTGAGTATGGAGGACGCCCCCAAGCCTGCCCCATCCTGCCCTCCCAGGCTCAGGCCCAGGCCACAGGATGGGGTAGGCCAGTCCTTGCCTCTCAGAGAGTGGAAAGCAAGGACAGTGGTGAGGGCAGCAAGGGACCCCAGGGAGGAGCACCCAGCCCACCCGGAGGGAGGAGCATCCTCTCAACGAGGGACATAGCCGAGGCACCTGAAAGATTGGGTAAGAGTTAACCAGGTGGAGGAGGGGGTGGGGCAAGCCCAGCAGGTACAAAGGCCCATCAGTGTGAGAAGGAGAAAGGAAGTGTTAGAAGCACAGGGAAGTTTCCAGAAAGGGGCTGGGGGCAGATGGGGGAGGAGAGAGGGACAAGGTCAGATTAGGAAAGGTGAAGATTGGTCCTGGATGGCAGTGGCGGCCACGGAAGCTTCTAGCAGGGGAGAGACACAGCTGGACACTTGTATGGAAGGAGCCCTGCAACCAGAGGGTGTGAGGCCTGAATGGTGGCAGCGGGGAGGAGGGGACGGTTGTGAGGAGTCGGGGGATGGGTGGGCAGAGCTGGCTCTTCACTGGTCAACCCCCACCCCCACCCCCACCCTCCCAGCCTGCTCTGTCTCTGGTTGAGGCGGGCCAGGAGGACAAGCAGGAAAGACACCTGTACCGGGGCTCTCGCAGACCTCGTACATGGGTCATCGGGGAGAAGGAGGGGGTGGTGGGTGCTTAAGGCTGGAGACCCAGGGCCAGCAGACGGGCCGAGTAGGAGGCCGGGGTGCGTCGTGCTGACCGGAACACAGGCGGCTCTGTAAGCAACAGAAACCCAGCCCAAGTGCCTCAATATGAGGGGCTGATTGCAAGGCTGCAGGGATCTCAGGGGACACGAAGCACGGGGGCCAGGGTCGGGGCAGGCACCGGGGACCCTATCGGATCTGAGCTGGGATCTCCGGCAGGAAGAGGTTGCTGACTCCCACGCTCTGTCGTGTGCCCGGCTCTCCTCTCCCTGAGACCCCTTGTTCTGTCCATGCTCGTGACTTCCACGTCTTCCTACCATAGCCTGCCATGGCCACTTGTCTCCCCGTGCACCTGGTGGCTTTGCAGTCATCCAGCGCTCAAGGGGTGGTTGTCAGGCCCCTCTTTTGCCCCTCCCTCCCCCCCCCCCCCCCCAGTGCACAGGCTCCCGGGGGCCTCCCCAAAGATAGGACTCCTCCTCCTTCTTGACAAAGGAGCCCAAGCTGTGGTCTCATTCCCCCAGGCGGGACACGGATGTCTGATAAAGAAGGACCCTGGGGACCTAAAGCTGGAAGCCCCACAGAGCACGGAGTCAGGGGAAGAAACTCCCGCTCTGCCAACAGTATGGCCCCTGCTTTGTGTTACACGAGAGCCACGTTCTCGAACATGACCATCCCATCCCCACCCTCCAGCTATTCGAGGACCTTGATGATGTCCCTCCAGGCTCTCAGGACATAACGGGACCAAATCACTGTCCACTTTCTCACCTCACTGCCTATCTCCTCCTATGCCACAACCATCCTGGCAGGCCCAGCTCTTAACAGATGGGGCACGGAGGGCCTTGGCCCTAATTTTCCTTCTATACGGGCGTTTATAAAGGGAGAATTTTTTGAAAGAGTCAAAACCAAAAGGTGCATCTTAATTAGGGAAGACGTGCAGGGAGGCCAGACTGAGCCCTGCTGGGCACCAGCCCTCCACTTTGTGAGAACAAATGCTTTTAACGCAGCCCCGTTGCCATGGTGATCACCGCATCTCAGCTTACTGAGGTGGCATTGCAAATCTGTGGGGAAAGAACAGATTATTCAATAAATGATGCCGGGACATTTGCTTAGCTATTCAGAAAGAAATAAAATTAGCTCCTTCCTTCACACCATACTCCAAGATGAATTCCAGAGGATTCAAAGAATTAAATGCAAAAGAGGAAATCATTAAAAACTAGAAGAAATTATAGACCAATATTTGATCTCTGGGTGAGGAAAGACCTTCTAAACATAAAAGCAGCGGGGAAAAAAAAATAACAATAAGATAAAATTTAATGCGTGGAAACTTAAATATCTTAATGTTTTTAAAAAGCCGTTTAATTAAAATTGTTGGGGAACTATAAATAAGGATAACAGTTGCAACAGATGTGACAAAGGGTTAACACGTCTAATATATAAAAAGCAATTACAAATCAATAAAATGAACATTCCCATAGAAAAACAGTCAACAAGAAATGTACAACAAGAAATGTACAACAGAAAATAAAAACATGTAACAGAAGACATATTTTAAAATATTAAGCTTCACTAGTAATCAAAGAAATGACCATTAAAAACACTGATGAGATTTTCCCCTATCAGGTTATCAAAAATTGTTTTAAATCTTAACACCCAATCTTCTTGAGTAGAGTGAAATGGAGCATTTTAAATCGTGAGGGTACAAATGTGAGAGTAGACATTGGTGTAAAATTTCTAGGGAAAAACTGGCTTTATGCCGCCAAGTTTTAAAAATGTTCATACCATTAACTTGGTACCCCCACTTCTAACACATTTTAAAAGGGTCAAGATTGAAGCTAAAATGTGAATACAATATTTATTGTAAGTGATTAACATAAATTTGTAATTCACTTAAACTCTAGGGCATGGCTAAATAAATTACAGTAATAAATATGAAATATTGGGCAGCTATTAAACTAATATTTTGAAACATATTTAATGGCATGAAAATATGTCTAAGATATAAGACTCAGTGGAAAATAGTATATCATGCAGCACCTGGCTGGCTCAGTCAGCAGAGTGTGCAATTCTTGATCTTGGGGTCAAGAGTCTGAGCCCCACGTTGGGTGTAGAGGTTACTTTAAAATAAAATCTCTTTTGAAAAAAAAGAAAGAAAAGAGTATATCAGTTGGAATTCTTAACCGCTGGCATTCGGAACCCACTCCATCTGGCTAGGTAAGGCAGAGAAGGAAATCATTGGAAGAATCTGGAATCGCTCAGAATCAGCAGGTACATGGGAGTGGGGGCTGGACTGAGAAAATAACCAGGCAGCAAGACAGCCACAAACACAGCTCGAATCAGGAAGCTTCTGGTGAGGAAACTGCTCAGAGACCGCCTCGCACAGAATACCGCTTCCTGTGGCTGCCGTGACTGTCCCTGCAGGTCTGATTGGTCAAGCCTCACCAGCAATGTGCCCAGGATATTGTTGTGTGTTCTATCGATATCTGTTTGGTTACTAGTGTTCCTTTAATTCTTTAGACATAGTCCCCTTCAGGTTTTTTGCACATATTTATAATAGTGTATTTAAAATTTAAAAAAAAATGTGTTTAACGTTTATTTATTTTTGAGACAGAGAGAGAGAGACAGAGCATGAACAGGGGAGGGGCAGAGAGAGAGGGAGACACAGAATCGGAAGCAGGCTCCAGGCTCTGAGCCATCAGCCCAGAGCCCGACGTGGGGCTCGAACTCATGGACCGAGAGATCGCGAGATTGTGACCTGAGCTGAAGTCGGACGCTCAACCGACTGAGCCACCCAGGCGCCCCAATAGTGTATTTAAAATTTTTTTAATGTTTATTTATTTTTGAGAGAGAGAAAGAGTGAGCAGGGGAGGGCAGAGAAGGACACACAGAATCTGAAGCAGATTCCAGGCTCCGAGCTGTCTGCAGAGAGCCCGACGCGGGCTCAAAACCACGAACTGTGAGATCGTGACCAGACCTGAAGTTGGACGCTCAACCAACAGAGCCACCCAGGTGCCCCTTTAACGGTGCATTTGAAGTCTTTGCCTAGGAAGTCCAGTGTTTGTGCTCCGTTGGGGACAGGTTTGTGTCATTAGGCCACACTTTCTTGTTTCTTTGCGTGGGTCATAAACTTTTGTTGAAAGTTGTGTATTAAAATAATATAATGTCTGAGGCGCCTGGGTGGCTCAGTCGGTTAAGCGTCCGACTTCAGCTCAGGTCACGATCTCACGGTCTGTGAGTCCGTGAGTTCGAGCCCCGCGTCGGGCTCTGGGCTGATGGCTCAGAGCCTGGAGCCTGCTTCCGATTCTGTGTCTCCCTCTCTCTCTGCTCCTCCCCCGTTCATGCTCTGTCTCTCTCTGTCTCAAAAATAAATAAACGTTAAAAAAATTTTTTTTAAATAATATAATGTCACAAATTTGGAATTGGTTCTCCACTCCCCAAGGGTTTGTTGTTACTGTGATTTGTTCTTGCTGCTGCTGTTGGTTTTGTTAGTAACTTTCCCGGACTAATTCTGTAAAGTCTCTGTGCTCTGCTCTGTTTAGCCCCTGAAATTTCTACTCAGCTAGCTTAGTGGTCAGCTACTGATTGGCTAGAGAGCCCCTTAAATCCCTTAAGCCAGTAAGTCTCTCAGCCCTTGTTGAGGGGCCCTGTGTGGTGTTGGGGCAAGTTTTCAATGCTCTGGTGAGAAATTGACAACTGTGTCCTAACCTTTACTTCCTGCCTGCGCAGAGCCTCAAGGTCAGCCAGAGGTGAGACATTCAAGTTTTCACAGATCTTTCTCAGGTGTGTGCACAGCCATGCACATGTACATGGCCTTCTAGAGTCCCAGGAACATATTGGAGCCTTTTAAAGCCCCCTATGCGCATCTCATTCTCTAGGTTTTATTTGACTTCTCTTTAACCCCAACGATATCACCACTTCAGGTGGCTATAGTGTGAAACAGTTGCAGCTGATTGTTTTTGACAAATGCTCTGGAGCTATTCCTGTTCACGCAGACCAATCTCTAAGGCAGGTCAAATAAAGACAATCCCAAGAATGGAGTTTTTCAGGGAGTTGCCAGACAGGTCAAATGGTGACAACTCCCTGAGTATGGGCTTTTTTGGAGGCTCCAAACCTGTTCATTATCTTCTAGTGGCTGTAGGGCTGCTAATTGTCCTGGCCACCACTGTTGTGAAGCTGTCATTTTTCAAGCCTACAGTGGAGGTGGGGAGAAGGACATGGAAACAGGACAAGTTACAACTTCTCAAAGCTTGGGGCACTTGGGTGGCTCAGTCAGTTAAGCCTCCAACTTCAGCTCAGGTCATGATCTCATGGTTCATGAGTTCAAGCCCCGCGTGGGGCTCTGAGCTGACAGCTCAGAGCCTGGAGCCTGCTTCAGATTCTATCTCCCTCTGTCTGCCCCTCCCCCGCTTGCGTTTTCTCTCTCTCTCTCTCTCTCAAAAGGAAACAAACATTAAACATTTTTTAAAAATAAGAATGAGCTGACCTTATTTAAAAAAAAATCACAAAACTTGCTGTGCTCACTATGACTCAGCCATATTTTTTAAAAAATAAACACTCCCCACATTGTTGCAAGCCTTTGGTTAATTTCCAAAAATCATTGAAAAATTGATTCCGATCATTTTTGCCAACATGCTCATTGCTTTTACAAAGAAGTATGTTTTTGGAAGTCCTTACTCAGTCATTCTGGAAGAGCTTTGCCCCACCTGTTTGTGTACAGAAAATTTTATTGGAATCCTGCCGTGCCCATTCATTTATATATTGTCTATAGCTGCTTTCACACTACAATTGAAGAGCTGAGTAGTTGCAACAGAAACCATATGGTCTGCAAAGTCTAAAATGAGTACTATCTGGCCTTTACAGAAAAAGTTTGCCAACCCCAAGAGCAAGGCAAGAAAATGATATAAAGATCAGAGGAAGTAAACTGCCATTACTCACGGATGAAATTATTTTGCATTTAGAAGTTTTAAGAATTTGTGAACAACTTGTTGGAATTAATAAGTGCTTAGCAAGACAGGTGTGCAGAACCCAACTGTAGGTCTTCTGGATTCAGTGAAGCTAGTGTAAGCCCACTCCACCCTACCTCTCCCACTGATTACAACTAAAATGCCTGGACAGAACACATATCTGAGGGCTGTGAAGACTAAATCAGAGAAAGTGGATTGGGCAGGGAAATCAAAGTTATTTTAATCTTCAACGTTCGTTGTTGGCTTTTTTCTGTTTTCTCCACAGTCCCACATTAAGCTCGAGTATAGCTCAAATTCTGGAACGGTGAAGAGGGTGGAAACAGAATAAGCTCTAAGAAAAACCCTGTCTTTCTGACCAGAGAAGCAAGAATGGGGTAGGACAGAGAACGTGGCAGGAGAGCCCCCCCCTTTTTTTCACTTTTGACCGTCCCAGTCCTGAGGCAAGCCCCAGGCATGAGTCTACACTCATGGGGTGTCACCAGCCAATCCCACACGCGCTTAAAACTCTGAGGGAAAACATTGCTGTCTGGCTCCTGTCATTCAAAGAGGGTGAGGGATTCCCATGTTCTTCTCTTTTTTTTCTGTTGCCAGTGTGGCCCCGTGATAGGAACCTGTTCCTGAGGGAGCCTAAAACACTTCTCCCAGAGATGACCCATTTTGTAAGGAGTGCCTGATAGCACAGAGAGACTAAAACACTGGCCTTCTTTCTTTTTTTCCTTTATTTATTTATTTTTAAAATTTATTCTCAAATTAGCTAACAGTGAAGTCTTGGCTTCAGGAGTAGGTTCCCATGATTCATCACTTACATCCAACACCCAGTGCTCATCCCAACAAGTGCCCTCCTCAATGCCCATCACCCATTTCCACCCCCCCCAACCCTCCACCCCCATCAACCCTCAGTTTGTTCTCTGTATTTAAGAGTCTCTTATGGTTTGCCTCCCTCTCTGTTTTGATCTTATTTTTCCTTCCCTTCCCCTATGGTCATCTGTTAAGTTTCTCAAATTGCACATACGAGTGAAATCATCTGATATCTTTCTCTGACTGACTTATTTCGCTTGGCCTAATACCCTCCAGTTCCATCCACATTGTTGCAAATGTCAAGATTTCATTCTTTTTCATCACTGAGTAGTATTCCATTTTATATATATATATATACATATATATATATATATATATATATATATATATATACACACACACACACACACACACACACACACACACACCCTATTCCTTATCCATTCATCAGTTGATGGGCTTTTGGGCTCTTTCCATAATTTGGCTATTGTCGGTAGTGCTGCTATAAATATTGGGGTGCATGTGCCCCTTTGAATCAGCACTCCTATATCCTTTGGATAAATACCTAGTAGTGCTATTGCTGGGCCGTAGGGTCATTCTATTTTTAATTTTTTGAGGAACCTCCACACTGTTTTCCAGAGCAGCTGCACCAGTTTGCATTCCCACCAACAGTGCAAGAGGGTTCCCGTTTCTCCACATCCTCTCCAGCATCTATAGTCTCCTGATTTGTTCCTTTTAGCCACTCTGAGCAGCGTGAGGTGGTATCTCAGTGTGGTTTTGATTTGTATTTCCCTGATGATGAGTGATGTTGAGCATCTTTTCATGTGTCTGTTGGCCATCTGGAAGTCTTCTTTGGGAAAGTGTCTATTCATGTCTTCTGCCCATTTCTTCACTGGATTATTTGTTTCTAGGGTGTTGAGTTTGTTAAGTTCTTTATAGATTTTTTTATACTTATACTTTATAAATACTTATAAATACCAATATGTCATTTGCAAATATCTTCTCCCATTCCATCGGTTGCTTTTTGGTTTTGCTGATTGTTTCCTTTGCTGTGCAGAAGATTTTTTATCTTGATAATGTCCCAAGAGTTCATTTTTGCTTTTATTTCCCTTGCCTTTGGAGACATGTCAAGTAGGAAATTGCTGCAGCTGAGGTCAAAAAGGTTGCTGCCTGTAGGATTTTTTGATGGTCTCCTGTCTCACATTTAGGTCTTTCATCCATTTTGAATTTATTTTTGTGTATGAAGAAAGTGGTCCGGGTTCATTCTTCTGCATGTTGCTGTCCAGCTCTCCCAGCACCATTTGCTAAAGAGACTGTCTTTATTCCATTGGTTACTCTTTTCTGCTTTGTTGAAGATTTAGCTGGCCATACGTTTGCGGGTCCATTTCTGGGTTCTGTATTCTATTCCATTGGTCTATGTGTCTGTTTTTGTGCCAATACCATACTGTCTTGATAATTACCGCTTTGTAATACAGGCTAGAGTCCAAGATTGTGATGCGTCCTGCTTTGGTTTTCTTTTTCAACATTCTTTTGGCTATTCGCGGTCTTTTGTGGTTCTGTACAAATTTTAGGATTGTTTGTTCTAGCCCTGTGAAGAATGCTGGTGCTGTTTTGACTGGCATTGCCTTGAATGTGCAGATTGCTTTGGGTAGTATTGACATTTTAACAATATTTATTTTTCGAATCCATGAGCACGGAATGTTTTTCCATTTCTTTGTGTCTTGTTCAATTTCTCCCATAAGCTTTCCATAGTTTTCAGCGTACAGACCTTTTACCTCTTTGGTTAGGTTTATTCCTAGGTGTTTTATGGTTTGTGGTGCAATGGTAAATGGGACAGATTCCTTGATGTCTCTTCCTGTTGCTTCATTATAGGTGTATAGAAATGCAACTGATTTCTGTACATTGACTTTTTATGTCTTGTGTTGTTGCTGAATTCATGTATCAGCCCTAGCAGTTTTTTGATGGAGTCTTTCAGGTTTTCCATGTCATCTGCAAACAGTGAAAGTTTGACTTCTCCTTTGCCAATTTGGATGCCTTTTATTTCATTTTGGTGTCTGATTGCTGACATCAGTCAGACATGGGACTTCCAACACGATGGTAAACAGCAGTGGCGGGAGTGGACATCCCCGTTGCCTGATCATGTTCCTGATCTCGGGGGGAAAGCTCTCAGTTTTTCCCCATTGAGGATGATATTAGCTGTGTGGGCCTTTGATATATGGCTTTTATGATGTTAAGATATGTTCCTTCTGTCCCAACTTTCTTGAGGGTTTTTCATTAAGAAAGGATGTTGTATTCTGTCAAATCCTTTTTCTGCATCTATTGACAGGATCCAATGGTTCTTATCCTTTCTTCTATTAATGTGACATGTCACGTGGATTGATTTGTGAACATTGAACCAGCCCTGCAGCCCAGGAATGAATCCCACTTGATCATGGTGAATAATTCTTTTAATATACTGTTGAATTCTATCTGCTAGTATCTTACTGAGAATTTCTGTATCCATGTTCATCAGGGATGTTGGCCTGTAATTCTCCTTTTTAGTGGGGTCTCTGTCTGGTTTGGGAATCAAGGTAATGCTGGCGTAATAGAATGAGTCTGGAAGCTTTCCTTCCATTTATATTTTTGGAACAGCTTGTATTACAAAGCGGTAATCATCAAGACAGTATGGTATTGGCACAAAAACAGACACATAGACCAATGGAATAGAATACAGAACCCAGAAATGGACCCGCAAACGTATGGCCAGCTAAATCTTCAACAAAGCAGGAAAGAGTAACCAATGGAAAAAAGACAGTCTCTTTAGCAAATGGTGCTGGGAGAGCTGGACAGCAACATGCAGAAGAATGAACCCGGACCACTTTCTTACACCATACACAAAAATAAATTCAAAATGGATGAAAGACCTAAGTGTGAGACAGGAGACCATACCTGTAATACCAGGTATTAACTCTGCTTTCAATGTCCAATAGAATTCCATCTGGCCCAGAACTCTTATTTGCTGGGAGATTTTTGATAACTGATTCCATTTCTTTGCTGCTTATGGGTCTGTTCAAATTTCTTATTTCTTCCCGTTTGGGTTTTGGTTGTGTGTGAGTGCCTAGGAATTTGTCCATTTCTTCCAGGTTGTCCAGTTAGTTGGCATATAATTTTTCATGCATTCTCTAATAATTGTGTTTCTGTGGTGTTGGTTGTGATCTCTTCTCTTTCATTCGTGATTTTATCTGTCTGGGTCCTTTCTCTTTTCATTCTGAGAAGTCTGGCTAGGGGGTTATCAATTTTGTTCATGTTTTTGAAAAATCAGCTCATAAATTCATTGATCTGTTCTACTGGTTTTTTTTTTTTATTCTATATTGTTTATTTCTGCTCTAATGTTTATCATTTCTCTTCCGCTAGCTTTGGGCTTTCTTTGCCGCTGCCTTTCTAGTTCCTTTAGGTGTGAGGTTAAGTTGTATATTTGGGACCTTTCTTGCTTCTTGAGATAGGCCTGATTTGCAATGCATTTCCCTCTTAGAACTGCTTTGCTGCAGTCCCAAAGGGTTTGGACTGTTGTGTTTTCATTTTCATTTGCTTCCCTATATTTTTAAATTTCTTTGATTTCCTGGTTGACCCATTCATTCTTCAGTAGGATATTCTTTAACCTCCATGCATTTGGGAGCTTCCCAATTTTTTTCTTGTGGTTGATTTCAATATTCATAGCATTGTGATCTGAAAATATCCTGGTATGATCTCAATCCTTTCATACTTGTTGAGCGCTGTTTTGTGACCCAGTATGTGATCTGTTTTTGAGAATGTTCCATGTGCACTCGAGAAGAATATGTATTCTGCTGCTTTAGGGCAAAATATTCTGAATATGAGTCCATCTGGTCCAGTGTGTCATTCAAAGCCATTGTTTCCTTGTTGATTTTCTGCTTAGATGATCTGTCCATTGTTGTAAGTGGAGTATTAAAGTCCCCTTCAATCAAGGTATTATTTTTTTTTTAATTTTTTTTTAACATTTTTATTTATTTTTGAGACAGGGAGAGACAGAGCACGAACAGGGGAGGGTCAGAGAGAGGGAGACACAGAATCCGAAGCAGGCTCCAGGCTCTGAGCTGTCAGCACAGAGCCCGACGCGGGGCTCGAACTCACAGACCGTGAGATCATGACCTGAGCCGAAGTCGGCCGCTTAACCGACTGAGCCACCCAGGTGCCCCATGGTATTATTATCTATACATTTATTTATGTTTGTGATTAATTTATATATTTGGGGGTTCCATGTTGGGGACATAAACATTTTCAATTGTTAGGTCTTCTTGGTGGAGAGACCCCTTAATTATGACATAATGCCCTTCTTCATCTCTTGTTACAGTCTTCGTTTTAAACCTAGTTTGTCTGTCTGGAGTATGGCTACTCCAGCTTTCTTTTGATGTCTGGTAGCATCACTTTCAATCTGCAGGTCTCCTTAGTTCTAAAATGAGTCTCTTCTAGGCAGGGTGTAGACAGATCTTGTTTTTTTTCATCCATTCTGACACCCTATGTCTTTTGATTGGGGTGGTTCATCCATTTACATTCAGAGCGATTATTGAAAGATTTAGTGTCACTGTGTTATCTGTAGGTTTCATGTTTGTGGTTGTCTCTGGTCCTTGTGGTCTTTGCTGCTTTCCACTCACAGAGTCCCTCTTAGGATCTCCTGCAGGGCTGGCTTAGTGGTCATAAACTCCTTTAGTTCTTGTTTGTCTGGAAGAGACTTTATCTCTCCTTCTATTCTGAATGACAGCCTTGCTGGATAAAGGATTCTTGGCTGCAGATTTTTCCTATTCAGCACATTGAATATTTCCTGCCACTCCCTTCTGGCCTGCCAAGTGTCAGTGGACAGGTGTGCTACTACCCTTATGTGTCTATCCTTGTTAGCTAAGGCCTGTTTGTCCCTCGCTGCCTTCAGAATTCTATCTTTGTATTTTGCCAGTTTCACTGTGATATGTCACGGTGTTGACCCGTTTTTGTCGATTTTGAAGGGAGTTCTCTGTGCCTGTGCCTCTTGGACTTGGATGCCTGTTTCCTTCCTCGGGTCAGGGAAGTTCTCAACTATAATTTGTTCAAGGAAACCTTCTGCCCCTTTCTCTCTCTTCTTCTTCTTCTGGAACTCCTCTACTATGGGTATTATTCCATTTCGTCGAATCACTTAGGTCTCTAGTTCTCCCCTCGCAGTCTAGCAATTTCCTTTCCGTCTTTTTTTCAGCTTTATCATTTCCCACAATTTAATCTTTTCTTTCACCTCTTCTCTCCTCTGCTTCCTCCATCCTCGGTGCCACCGTACCTAGTTTATTTTACATCTCACTTGTGGCATTCCTTCATTCCTCGAGACTATTTCTTAGGTCTTTGGCCTCTGCAGCAATAGATTCTCTGTTGTCTTTCTGTGTTGTTTTCAAGCCTGGCTATTAGTCTTATGACTGTTCTTCCAAATTCTGGTTCAGGTATATTGTTTATATCTGCTTTGAGCAATTCTCTGGCTGTCATTTCTTCCTGGATTTTCTTTTGAGGAGAATTCTTCTGTCTCATCCTTTTAGCTAGGTTTCTGTCTTTTACGTGTTTTGATAGCTGGGTCTGTCCCACTGCTCAGCCCTCAGCAGAGCTTCCCCCTGCTCATAGTGGTGGATTGTCTGGGCCTTCTACCATGTGAGCTTTGATTTGTTCATTGAAGTAACCCTGGAAAACAGGAAATGGGAGCACCTGATCCCATACGAAGAGAAAAATGAAAGGGGAGGAGAAAAAGACCAAGCAGAGAATCAAAGAAACTATAAAGCTTAATCCAGAGAGAGAGAAAGGAAAACAAAGAAGAAGGAGATACAGAAAAGGTGTAAAAAGAATAGAGTAAAAATGCCCGATTAAACAAACAAAACAGAGAAATATATATATATATATAAAGAATTGGCCAAAAATCAAATCAGAAACTATGAGCCTGATTCCAAAGGTAAAAAAGAAGAGGGTACAAAGAAAAAGAAGAGAAAAGAGAAGAAAAGAAAAGAGAAAAAAAGAGACTAACATTCGGGGCGCCTGGGTGGCTCGGTCGGTTAAGCGTCCGACTTCGGCTCAGGTCATGATCTCACGGTCCGTGAGTTCGAGCCCCGCGTCGGGCTCTGTGCTGACGGCTCAGAGCCTGGAGCCTGTTTCAGATTCTGTGTCTCCCTCTCTCTCTGCCCCTCCCCTGTTCATGCTCTGTCTCTCTCTGTCTCAAAAATAAATAAACGTTAAAAAAAAATTAAAAAAAAAAAAGAGACTAACATCCAAAACTACAGGACAGTTGTCTGTTGGTGCCTGGGACCGGTGTCTGGAGGAGAAACTGTCTGGTTCGGTCAGTGTCGGTCCCACTCTGGTAGGTAAACAGTTACCAGCCACAGAGGGGCGGGGTTTGGTATAAGCGGGTCCTGCTTCCACTGAGGGCCGCTGTCCTGTTCCCTGAAGCCCTGCCATATGCGTGATTGGGAGAAAAATGGCGACACCCCAATGGCTCCTCCCTAGACCAGGTGTCTCAAACCAGGCTGTTCAGGCGGCCCTCACAGAGTAGCGGGGGCAGCTGGCTTGTCCTGCTCCGGTGTTCCGTGCCTTCTCAGGCGCTCAACTGGGATTCAAAACCTGGTGTCTTTTTTTTTTTTTTAATGTTTATTTATTTTTGACAGAGAGAGGGAGAGCACAAACAGGGGAGGGACAGAGAGGGGGACAGGAGATCCAAAGCGGGCTATGCGCTGAGAGCAGCAAGCCCGATGTGGGGCTTGAACTCACGAACTGGAAGATCATGACCTGAGCCGAAGTCCAACGCTCAACTGACTGAGCCACCCAGGTGCCCCCAGAACCCGATTTCTTAAGAGCCCCGCACCTCACAGATTCTGTCTGGAGGAGAGCCACTCCACCCAGCCACAAAGGGCCTCTGGCTGGTGCTGGCAGGTCTTTTGTCCTGGGGGGTGGGGGTGGGCAATAAACCCCAGTACTCAAGAAAGGGGGCTGTTCTCTCCCAGCACTCCCCCAAGACTGCTACCGCGCCCTGGGGTCGGCCTCCCTACCCCCGAGCTGTGCACGGCCAGGCTCCGGTCCGGAGAAAGCCTCGCACTTTTGAAAACTGCAATCTTGGGGCGCCTGGGTGGCTCAGTCGGTTAAGTGTCCGACTTCGGCTCAGGTCACGATCTCGCGGTCCGCGAGTTCGAGCCCCGCGTCGGGCTCTGGGCTGATGGCTCAGAGCCTGGAGCCTGTTTCAGATTCTGTGTCTCCCTCTCTCTCTGACCCTCCCCTGTTCATGTTCTGTCTCTCTCTGTCTCAAAAATAAATAAACGTTAAAAAAATTTAAAAAAAAAAAAAAAAGAAAGAAAACTGCAATCTTCAGCCCCTGAAGCTGTTTGCAAAGAGGGACCGGCAGTCTAAGCATTTCTCGTTCCCCAGTCCCGGGTCCGGAGAGGTTTTCCCCTTGTCCTAGCACAGTGCTGCAGTTCCACGGCCTCTCTTTCTCTCCCTTCAGTCTCCCCACAGAAGGGGTTCCCTCCCCTCCGTGCCTACGTTGTTCTATCTCCCCCAGTTTGCATCCACACGCCTCTGTCCCGCCCGGCTGTCTCCCTCCACCAGCGGCGATCTGTCACTCTGCAGATCTGATTTCCTGGGTGTCCCTAGCGTTCTGACCCCAATACAGCCGTGCTTGAGGGACGAGGGAAATCCCAGTCCCCCTACTTCGCCATCTTACCTCCTCCCCAAACCCTGACTTTCTGAGAACCAGGAAAAGGGGGTCTTGGAGGTTTGGAGAGTGCAGGGGAAGTCATGGAGAGGACAGAGCGGGGAAAAAGGATTCTTTAAATGTGTGCACGAAGCCCCAAGGCCTGAGTTGTGCGTGCGTGGAACTAACGTGAAACAGCCTAGCAAAGGCTTTGAGAACTGAGATGAGACAACTTTCTCCGTAAAGGGCCAGAGAGTCAATATTTTAGGCTTTGTGAGTAACATATGTTCTCTGCTACATAGTCCTTCCTTCCTTCCTTCCTTCCTTCCTTCCTTCCTCTCTCTCTCTCCTACAAATATAAAAACCAGTTTTATCTCATAGGCTATTCCAAAAACAAACCACAAACTGGATTTGATTTGTGGGGTGTAGTAGGCCAACCCCTAGTGTAGACCACTACCAAGGTCCCAAACTGGCCTCTGGGCAATGCACACGTACCGTGGACCAAGCCAGCATGACAAAGGTTTTTTTCAAATGGAATTTTCTGGGGCGCCTGGGTGGCTCAGTCGGTTAAGTGTCTGACTTCGGCTCAGGTCATGATCTTGTGGTTCACGAGTTCGAGCCTTGCGTTGGGCTCTGTGCTGACGGCTCGGAGCCCAGAGCCTGCTTCCGATTCTGTGTCTCCCTCTCTCTCTGCCCCTCCCCCCATTCATGCTCTGTCTCTGTCTCAAAAATAAATAAACGTTAAAAAACAAACAAACAAATGGAATTTTCTTTGGAATCATAGCTCAATGGAGGAGGATCCCAACTTGGGATTTGAACCTAGCCACGATGATTTCCTTCTAAAAAAAAAAAGAAAAGAAAAAAAAAATCAACATTTATCACAAGATTTTAATAGGACCTAGAGTTTCCTAACATAACACTCAGAATTCCAGGACAAAATCCAAACTTACTCCACATGAGAAGAACCAGGAACATGTTAATAATTCTTAAGGGAAATGCTAATCATTTGCTGCATTAGTCAGGGTTCTCCAGGGGAAAAGAGGTGGTAGGATATACAGATAGAGACGCGATGAAGAGGAGATTTATTATAGGAATTGGTTCATGCTGCCGTGGAGGCCCAGAAAGCCCCCAGTCGACTCTCTGCAAGCTAGAGACCCAGGAAAGCTGGTGGTATAATTCAGTCCAGTGATCAATTGAGATGATCATGTGGGTTTTTTTGTTTCTCATTTTGCTCATGTGAGATATTACACAGACTGATTTTGCTACGTTGAAACATCTGTGTGGTTCCAGGAATAAATCCCATTTGGTCATGGCTTATGATTCTTTTAATAGGCTGCCAAATTTGGTTGGCTAGTATTTTTAATGAAGATTTTTGCATTGATGTTTGTAAGAGATATTGGCGTATTATTTTTCCTGTAGTGTCTTTGTCCGGCTTTGGTATAAGGTAATTAATGCTGGCTTCATAGAATGCGTCAGGAGATCCTTCGCTTCGGTTTCTGGGAAAATTTTGAGAAGAATTGGTATTGGGTCTTCTTTCGGTGTTTGGGAGAATTGACTGGTGATGCCATCGGGTCCAGAATTTTTTTTGTGGGGAGATTTTTAATTACTGATTCAATCTCCTTTTTTCTTCAATTTCCTCTATTTCTTCGCAATTTAATGCTGATAGGTTTTGTGTTTCCAGGAGTTTGTCCGTTTTATGCAGGTTATTGTCAGGAGATGTCATCCAGAAGACATGACCACTGGTTGACCCATGAGCCGGACCCCAGTCCCCTCCCCTCTCCCATCCTTGGAATATGGGTTTCACTTGCCTTTTCTGCTCAAGGACAAGAGCAAGAAAGCGGCTGCTTCAAGGCAGAGTCTTGAGATAATGGTGTTGCATTCAGACCGATATATGTGACTGAATGCAGTGAAGACTCTATATAAACTTTATTTAAAAAAAAAAAATTTTTTTTTAACGTATATTTATTTTTGAGACAGAGAGAGACAGAGCATGAACGGGGGAGGGTCACAGAGAGAGGGAGACACAGAATCTGAAACAGGCTCCAGGCTCTGAGCTGTCAACACAGAGCCCGACGCGGGGCTCGAACCCACGGACCGTGAGATCATGACCTGAGCCGAAGTCGGACACTTAACCGACTGAGCCACCCAGGCGCCCCTAAACTTTATTTTTTTCATTAATTAATTTTTTAAAGTTTATTTATTTTGGGGGGGAGGGCAGACAGAGAGGGAGAGAGAGGATCCTAAGCAGGCTCCACGGTGCCTGCGCAGAGCCCAACACGGGGCTTGAGTGCATGAACCGTGAGATCATGACTTGAGCCCAAATCAAGAGTAGGACGCTTAACTGACTGAGTCGCCCAGGCACCGCTGTGTGTATAAACTTCTAAAATATGGCAGGCAGTTTGGAGATCTCGTCTTGAGTCGCCCAAGACCAGCCTTGTAGGTAATTTCCCATGTTTATTACACCTGCCATCTACTAGTCTGGAGTGGCCTGCCCCTTTCTTTGGCCTCTCCTTGTCCTCTGTAAACGGGACCACTTTGAGATCTCACCCGGGATGCTCCCTAAGAGCTTGCCAACCAGCCGCTACTCAGTTTGTTGGCGTATGGGCTCTTCGTAGCGCTGTCTTTTAATCTTTCTGCAGATCCAGCAATAGCCCAGCTGTCATTTCTGACTTTAATAATTTGCATCTTCTCCCTTTTTCTCCTAGTCACTAGCTAAAAAATTTGTCGATTTAGTTGAACTTTTCAAAGAACTGACTTCTGGTTTCATTGATTTTTCTCTATTGTTTTTCTCTTCTCTATTTTGTTGATCCCTGCTTTAATCTTTATTATTTCTTTCTGTTTGCTGGCTGTGGATCCAGTTTGTTTTTCCTTTTTTTATTCTTTAAGTTATAAAGTTAAATGGTTGATTTGCGCTCTTTCTTGTTGTTTTTTTTTAATATTTACTTATTTCTGAGAGAGAGAGAGAGAGAGAGAAAGAGAGAATAGGAGCAGGGGAGGGGGTGAGAACGAAGAAGACACAGAATCCGAAGCAGGCTCCAGGCTCTGAGCCATCAGCACGGAGCCCGATACTGGGCTCTAACCCATGAACCGTGAGATCATGACCTGAGCTGAAGTCAGACACTCGACCAACTGAGCCACCCAGGCACCCCTCTTGTTTTTTTTAATGTAAGTGTGTTTATGACTATAAATATTCCTCTTGGTACTGCTTTTGCTGCACCCCATAACTTCAGGTATGTTGTGTTTTTGTTTTCTCTCCAAGTATTTTCTCATTTCCTTTGTGATTTCTTCTTTGACCCACGGGTTGTTTAAAATTCTGTTGTATAATTCCCATGATTTTGCGAATGTCCCAGTTTTCCTTGTGTTACAGATTTCTAACTTCATCTCTTTTCGGTCAGAGAAGATACTTTGTATGATGGCCACCTTTTCAAATCCATTGAGACTTAATTTGTGGCCTAACATAGACTGTGGCCTGGAAAACGTTCCCTGTGCACTTGAGAAGAATACATATTCTGGTTTGGGGTAGATTGTTCTGAATAAGCCTGTTGGAGCGAGTCTGTTTGCTGTGTTGTTTCCTTACGTTCATCTCTGTCTCTTGATCGGAGAGTTTAATTCTTTTACATTTAATGTAATTACTGATGAGGAGAGACTTCTGTCATTTTTCTATTTGTTTTCTATATGCTCTATTGCTTTCTTTGTGTCCCTCATCTCCCGCATCATCGTCTTCTTTTGTGTTTAGTTGAATTTCTTACTGAAATGTTGAAATTTCTTTCTTATTTCCTTTTGTGTCTATTCTATAGCTGTGTTCTTTGTGGTTACTATGGGGATTGTATGTAACGTGCTAAAGTTATAACACTCGAATCTGAATTTATGGCAGTTGAACGTCAATAAAGCGCAAATATTCTGCTCTTTTATAGCTCTGGCCCACCCCTTTCAGGTGCTGATGTCAGAAAATTACATCTTTATACTTTGTGTTTGCAAAAAACACAAACTTGTAGTTCCTTTAAATGCATTAGCCTCCTGCATTCTGTAGAAAGCAAGATTTGGAGTTATAAACCAAAGTTACAATAATCTAGTTCTTACACTAATATTTTTTAAACATTTTTTAATGTTTATTTTTGAGAGAGAGACAGACACAGAGCACAAGCAGGGGAGGGGCAGACAGAGGGAGACACAGAAACGAAAGCAGGCTCCAGGCTCTGAGCTGTCAGCACAGAGCCCGATGCGGGGCTCGAACTCACAAACCGCGAGATCATGACCTGAGCTGACATTGGATGCTTAACCCACTGAGCCATCCCTACACTGTTTTGTTCTTTTAATATATTAGTCTTTCTCTCTCCCTCTCTCTCTCTCTCTCTGTCTCTGTCTCTCTGTCTCTCTCTCTCTTTTAAATTCCAGTGTAGTTACAAGCATCTGGATGGTTCAGTCAGTTAAGCGTCCAACTTCGGCTCAGGTCATGATCGCGCGGTTTGCGGGTTTAAGCCCCCCGCGTCGGGCTCCTCACTGATAATGCAGAGTCTGCTTGGGATTCTCCCTCTCCCTCTCTCTCTGCCCCTCCTCCACTCGTGCCTTCTCTCTCTGTCTCAAAAATAAATAAATAAACCTTAAGAAAAATTTCCAGCGTAGTTAACATACAGTGTCGTATTCGTTTCAGGCGTACAATATAGTGACTCAATAATTCCATACATGACTCGGTGCTCATCCTGACAAGTTTACCCTTAATCCCTTTCACCTATTCCACCCCATCCCTCCACCCCCCAAGATACATTAGTCTCTTGAATTGTGTAGCGAACAAACAAAAAGTATGGTTACAAACCCTTGTTACAGTATCAGTGGCTTTTATCATTGTCAGTGCGTCTGCTTTATTTATTGAGATCTTTATGATCTCAACAACATCTTCGTGTTACTGCCTAGTGATCTTCAACACCACCTCGTAAGACCCTCTCGAGCATTTCTCGCAGAGTGGGTTGTATGGTCATAAACGCTCTCAGCCTCTGTTTATCTGGGAGTGTCTTCATTTCTCCCTCACTTCTGAAGGCCAGTTTTGCCAGCCAGAGGATCCTTTTGACTCTTTGAATATATCAGCCCCTGGTCTTCTGGCCTCAAAGTTGCCGATGAGAAATCTGCTGACAATCTGATTGAGGACCCATCATGGCTGAAGGGTCACTTCTCTCCCACTTCTTTCAAGACTCTTCCTTTGGGAGCGCCTGGGTGGCTCAGTCAGTCAAGCATCCGACTCTTGGTTTTGGCTCAGGTCGTGATCCCGCGGTTTTGTGAGTTTGAGCCCCGCGTCTCTCTCTCTCTGTCTCTTCCCTGCTCACGCTGTCTCCGTCTCTCTCAAAAGAAACAAATAAACTTCAAAAAAAGTTCTCTCTTTGTCTTTGCCACGCAGGGCTTGAACTCACAACCCTGAGATCAAGACCTAAGCTGAGACCAAGAGTTGGATGCTTAACCAACTCAGCCGCCCGGGCGCCCTTGTCTTTTCCTTTGGAAAGTTTGATTACAGTGTATCTCGGTAGGGGTGTCTTTGAGTTCATTCTACTTAAAGTGCGTAGAACTTGGAAGTTACATTCATGTCTTTCATCAAATTCGGGAGGTTTCCAGCTAGTATTTCTTCAAACGTTCTCTGCCCCCCTCACTCCCTCCTTCTGGGATTCCCGTGGTGCCCGTGTTGGTCTTTGTGATGGTCTCTTGGGCTCTGGTTACTTTCGTTCAATCTTTTTTGTTCCTGTTCCTCAGCCCCAGTATTTTCCCTTGCCTTATCTTCAGGCTCTTTTCTTCTGCCTACTCATATCCGCTTGGAATCCCTCCAGTGAGTTTTTCATTTCCGTTGTCGGACTTTTTAGCTCCAGAGTTTCTTTCAGGTCAGGTCACTTTCAGGGACAGCTTCTGGCGGATTATTTTTTCCCTTTGACCGGGCCCCGTTTTCCGATTTCTTTGGTATGCCTTGTGATTTTTTGTCATCATTGTTGAGAACTGGGCATTTGACTCTAATTCTGTGGTAACTCTGAAAATCTATTCTCTCCCTTCCCCTGGGTTTGCTGGGCTTTTCTCTTTATGATTATTTATCGTCTTTGGGTTTTTTTCTATTAGAGGCTATCTCTGTGCTGAAGATCAAGCCGAAGTGTAAACTTAAAGTGTTCTCAGATCTTCGTTGAGCCTTTCTTTGGGCATGCTGTTCACTTTCTAATTTCCCCCAAATACGCAGTTGTTTTGAATGTCTTAGGGTTTTTCCCCCAACCCTGGCTCCCACCAGCTCTATGCCAGGAATACATGCATAGGTGCCTGCCGTGGGGATGGGGTGGGGGATTGGTCATGGCTACTAAAGTCGGGACACCTGGGTGGCTCAGTTGGTTAAGCGTCTGACCTCAGCTCAGGTCATGATCTCACAATTCATGAGTTCAAGCCCCACATCGGGCTGTCTGCTGTCTGCACAGAGCCTGCTTTGGATCTTCTGTCCCCCTCTCTCAGCCTCTCCCCAGCTCGCACTCTCTCTAAAAAGCAAATAAACATTTTTTTTTAAAGTAACTGAAGTCAACCACAGTTACATTAAAAAAAAACCAAAACAGCTTTATTGAGATAAAATTCCCATGTCACACAACTCACCCACGTAAAGTGAACAGTTCAATGGCTTTTAGTCTATTCACAGTATTGTGCAACTATCAGGACAATCAACTTTAGAACATTCTCATCGCCCCCCCTCCACAACAGCAACAAAAAAACCTTATCATTTACCCATCACCCCTAATCATCACTCCATACCCCCTGCACTGTCCCCCCCCCCCACCAGACTACTCATCTGCTTTTTGTCTCTGAATTTGTCTGCTCTGGATGCTTCATACAAATGAAGTCACACACTCTGGCTTCTTTTATGAGCATCATGTTCTCAAGGCTCACGCATGTCGTAGCAGGCAGGTATCAGTGCTTTTTCCACTTCGTGGTTGAAGAACGTTCCATTGTGCAGAAGGACCGCATTTGGCTTAGCATTCATCCCCAAATCGGTGGCAATTTACCATCTATACCTTCCCCTGGAGGTTGAAGCCTTCAGGAGACTCCAGAGCCCCAAATCTCACATCAGACAGATTGTGTCCCGTGCAGAGGGTCATCTAGGCAGAGAGAGAGATTCCTGGTGTTTCCTACTCCATCCTCCCAGAATCCTGATTGAATTTTTTAGAGATTATGGCTGTCTACCACCTTGAAGACTCTCAGCGTCCCAGTGGACTTAATGTGGGCATGAATAGATCTGAGCATTGCAAGGGGTGGACTGTAGCAGATGCTTTTTGGTGGCCCCGTGTCACGCCCCCTCTGACTGCAGCAGCAGCTGGGCGGAGAGTTGTAGGTGAGCTCAGGCACACTGATAGTGTCCCACGTAAGCCTGTGACGTGCGTCCCTCCCCTCTCTGGCTCAGGGTCCTCTCCCTGAGGCTACGAGCAAATACTGCAGGCAGAATTGTGGGAGAGCCAAAACTCCCAGGAGAAACACTCAGCCACTGGGGCACAGGAGGCAGCGGAAAAATGCTGCGTCCCCCTTCTTCCGGAAAGACAATTCCGGAAGGACATTCCGTACGCTTTTCAGGGGTCCCTACATGTCGACAATCATTTCCTCCACGTGTTCGTAAAGTCCCAAGAGAAAAAGAGCTTTTAGACGGTTATCTGATTGGCGGGGCCATCCTCCCTGGTACCCAACCTGTGCAAAGCAGGCAAGTGGTCGTTCTTTGACTAAATGGGGCTTCAGCCTGAAATTTGTCTTGTGTTGTTAGGCCTGACGGTCACGTGGTACCAAACATCGCATAAGATGCTTCGAAGAAGAACCATGATAACAGAAAAATAACACAACACCCGTGAGCGCTTAAGGAATGCTGGGTGTCCACATGCAGCGTCTTGGATGCTTGTTGACTCTCCGGGGTCACCATCACTGTCACTTCCATTTTCTGGGTGAGGAAACCGGGCTCAGAGAGGTTAAGCCACTGGCCCAGGGACACCCAGCCGTCATGTGACAGAGTCAGTATTTTCACACCCCCTCTGCTCCTTAGCAGGACTCTTGGGTTCTACCACTCGGCTCAGCGCCTGGCACAGGGGGGTTCAGGCAGGGGCCCGGGAGATGGGTTCGGCTCTGCACACGGCCTCCAGTGCAGGGCCCAGCTCAGAGCGCCCGCCCGCCCGTGTCCGCTTCTTGAACCTGCGCACGCACGAGTGAGACCGGCCCCCACCCCCCGGCCTCCCTGGGTGACGGGGAGCAGCCTTGAACTCCACTCTCGATCAGCCTCCCTCAATGCAGATGGACTGCTGTTGGTGTTCTTGGGACATAATTTTCAGCGAGACAGGACCATTGGGAAAGTCATAAATACACATTCAGATGCACGCGATGGATAATAAACTCGGCTCCAATGACTCACTTGAGTTGCCATAAATCTTGGCTGCGTTTTCTTCCCGGGGGCCTGTAAATCAGGCCCATCTCCTTCTTCTCCTCTGTCTTCCCGGCCGCCCCTACCTGCCATCGGTTATGCGGCGGGTGGAGCATCTGACAGCCGGCCCCCCACGCTGCCCTTAAACCCCCCGTGCACAACGTGCCACCATCCCGGGCATCTCCCATTCGAGGTCTCCTTTGTGCTTTGCTGAACAGCAGCCACACCACGAATGATGGTTCACACCAGCCTGATGGGGTTCAACGACACGCAGTTCTTAAAAGCAGGCCGTGGCCGGTCCTCGCCTCTCCCCTCCCCTGGGCCTGGGCCTCTGCGGGCTGTTGCCAACACGCCAACGAAGCAAGGGGCAGGGAAAACCTGGCGGGGTCTAGAGTTCCGGACACAGTGGGCCGAAGCGGCTCTGTAACTGGGGACTGCAGCCCCGTCCCTTCTCTGGGCCTCAGTGCGCTCGCCTGCAGGATGGAGACAGTCATCCCTACTTCCCACGATGGTTTTACCCAGGATCGTAATCCTCGGGTAACCCGCGTCAGAGAAAGCCTCAAACCTCAGTGGCTGAACCCCAACACAAGGGTTTAATTTCTGTCCCTGCAAAGTCCCACCTGGAGGCCTTCTTCCACCTCAGGGCTTCATTATGTGGAACGTGTGTCCCTCGAAGACCGCGGCCGGAGAAGGGAGAGACGGGAGGGAGCACGTCGCCTCGGAGCTGCCCCCAGCCCGGAAGTGAGGGGGGTCCCCTCGCTCGCATCCGTGATACAACACATGGTCTCTGAGGGCCAAACTCTCTCTCCTCTTCTCCCCATCACCTAGCCCTCCCTTGGGCTGGCTAACAGCACCTATGGCCTTTCTCCCAGCCCCTGGCTCCTCCCGGCCTCTGTTGTGACTTAGTCAAGAGGACTCGAGGAAGGCTCCCTGTCTGCAGCTGGGCCCCGCTTGCAGGAAGACTTCCGGGATTTCCTGGGCTCCTGTGAGCGTGGGGAGAGAGGAGGCTGTGGCGTCCTCAGCACTGTGGCTGGATAGGGAGGAAGCAGTCTGGCCTAGGAGGGTCTCCCTTGTCTCTGGGGCCTGACGCCTGCCGAACAGCCCCCCGCCCCAGCTGGCCACGTGGATTCACGACTAGAGCCCCTGATGCGTGGCCTGCCCTCCTTGTCAAACATAGAAGCAGTGGGCCATGGTAAGGCGGGGAAGCAGGATATCCCAGAGGGCAGGGCCCGGTGTGGCTGGAGGAAACAGACTGATAGAATACCCTGCTACCAGGGCAAAGGGTTGGAGACCCCCCAGGACCCCCTTGCCCACGGCTGGAGACCGCTGCATTATAGTGAGTGTGTCTAAACTGTAGGGGCAGATGCCCTGAGTTCTAGTCTCGGCCTGGGTGCTAATTTAGCCTGTGGCCTTGAGCCAACCCTTTCATGCCTGGGCCTCAACTTGCACATCTGTAAAATGGGGCTGGTTTTCATCCCGCCCACCTTACGAGGTTAGCTACAAAGCACCCAAGCAGGGGTTCTGGGTGGGGGTGGGAAGGTGAGGTGTGAGAGGCCAGAGGGAACCCTCTGATGGGATCTAAACTCCTGCTTGTGAGCAGCTCTGGGCTGGGACGGCAAGTCCAACTTCTCTGGAATCCAGGCGGGGCCCAGAGGTCAGCTCTGGATGACCTAGGAGCTACTGTTTCTCTCTCCTTCCTGCCACCCCAAGGGAAATCTGCTGCTTGTCCCTGGTGGAACTCTATTTTTCCATCTCCCATTCTCCAAAGCACCCCATAAAATACCAGAAATAAACATCGTGCATGGCTTTCATTTGAAGAGGGTTTGTCTTTCCCCTTTTATTACTTCTTACCACGATATACCAGCCTTTCATCTCTGTGCACTCGGGTCAGTGACCCTGGGAGGCAGGCCAAAGGCAGTGCGTCCCAGTCTCTTTGGTCAAATGAGGACTCGCTTCTAGGAATGCTGGGGTGACCACGAAGGGCTGCCTGGATGAGGCAACAAATGCAGGGCAGAGGAAGGAGCACTGGGTCTGGTTTTGAAGGATGAGTAGAAGTTCGTGGGGGTGGGGAGAAGTGGGGTGGGAGAGCATTGTCAGCAGAGGGAGCAGTGTGTGCAAAGGGATAGGGAAAGAAACAGACCGGAATATTTCAGGAGCAAGTGGAAGTTCAGCAGGGCTGGACTGCAAGGTGCCTGAGGGATGAGAGGGGGTCCAAAGAGGGCAGGAGGGCTGAGAGTAGAGGCCTTGAACGCCAGGCTAAGGAGCCCAGACTTTATCCTGAGGGCCTTGGGGAGCCAAGGAGGCGGGTGCGTGAGGTGGGGACGACCAGGGACACCTATCCCCCAGGACCCGTCTTTGTGACAGCGCTGCTTCTTGCCATGTTGAGGGGAGGCTGGGGGTGGCAGGGTGACCCTGCTTCTGCCCAAATGCAAAGGACGTCTTGAAAGAATCTAAAAGGAGCCTCCGTATAAAATGACTCTTTGAAAAAGTCAACATTTCCGTGATTTTGTAGAAATTAATCAGGAACACATGTGTTCTATTTTTCATAAATTGCAAAAGATCAAAAGGGAAGGAAAAATCTCTCAGGGTAAAAGACAATGCGAGTTCCATCACCAGCCCAAACGCCCCACACACCCCCCGCCCCCTCCCCCGCCTTCCATCCGGGGCTTCCTTCCACCCAGCACCCGCTGTGCCCTCTGCCACCCCCCTCAGGCGAATGTGAGCCCCAGGCTGGGCATGGGCCACGGGGGAGGCTCAGATGCGGCCCATACCCAGGGTGCTCAGAGGCCGGAGGGAGCACCAGCGGTGAGGGGCAATGGCAGTCGCTGTGACCGGTGCCGGGAGGAAAAGCTCAGGGCTGGGGAAAGCTGCAGAAGCCTCGAGCCCAGCCAAGCGAGGGAACAGGACAAGGGACAGTTGGAGAAGAAATGAGATGTGAGCTGGGAACAGAGCAGGATTGCCTTGACGGTGCTCCTCAAGAATCTGGATTTCCCTGTGCGCTTTCCTTCCAGAGCTTTCCGAGGACCCGGGTTTGGGGACAGAAGCTCCCATCGGCCTCCCTCTTACTGTGAGGCTCTGCCCCAGCCTCGAACCTCAACCAGCCACCTGCAAAGGGGGGGAGGGGGGCTATGAGGGGCCATGGACAGGCGGGCGCCTGCTTCGGCCTCTCTCTCACCACGGCCCCATCTTTGCCGGCCTCGCCTGGCTGTGTCCTCTGTGTGGGCTGCAGCGGGGGCAGTAGAGGCGAGAGGGCAGTCCCTGGGGCCCCCACCCTGCATGCCCAGCATGCCCAAGGAAGAGGGGCCCAGGCCTCCCGGGGTCCTGACACTCCTGCGCCCATCTGGGGGGAGCGAGGCCGGGAGGCCTGATGGAGACGCGGAGACTCGAAGGCCTCTTGTGCTTCAGCCTCAGTGCGCCAGATCAAGGCTCCCTCCCTCCTTCCCAACCCCCACCCGGGGCACCCCCACCTTGGTCTGAGCAGCGCCCAGCCCGCCACCCCGCCCGCCCCCGCGGTGGGCGCCGTGCCAGCCCTGCGGGCGGGTGGTGAAATAATCCGGCTAGACGGGCTGCCATCTTGGCACGTCCTGAGGTGCCTGGGGCCGCGGGGAGCTTCAAAAGGAAAATTAATGTCTCTTACCAGCAATTAGAGGAAATTATTTAGATAGAAATCTTGTTTTATATCTCCCCATTCTTGTTTTTCAATCCCCAGCCTTTGATTTCTTTCTTCTTCGGGGATTCTCGGAAAGACACGGAAAGCCTGGGCCGCGCACCGAGGCCTAATGAGCGCCGGGCGCACCTGGCGTCGCGGCCTCACCCGTGGAGGCGGCTTCTGAGGTGCGGTGCTTCCTGAACCCAGCCCTGGGGTCTTCCAGTGCGGCTGGCGGCACCCTTGGCAGCGAGGGCCACACTCCTGGGGTGGGCAGTCGTGGGTGGGCCTCTGTTCCAGCTGCCTCTGCCGCTGCCCTCAGGGGGCGTCTGGGGGTGGCCTGGTGCCGGAGGCAGGCCTGAGGGGCAAGGGTCTGCGAAGCAGCCCGGGGGAGGGGCCAACACCCGTCTTCCGTCAGCAGGGAGACCCCCCCCCCCTCACCTCCACCCTTCAGCATCTCCCCGCTGCCTCAGATGAGGTCCCAACTCCACAGCTGGGTGTTCAGAGCCCTGCAGATCCAGCCCTGCCAGCTGCCCTGGCAGTACCCCTGCCCCCTCCACCCCTCATCCCTGTCTTCGGCTGTCCAGAATGCCCGGCTTGTCCCAGACCGGAGCCGAGCTGCTGTGAGCCTGGGCCTGAAATCGACGGCCTTATCTTTCTCTACCTGGGCGACCCCGGCTCCTCCTTCCAGGTTGGGGCCTACCTCAGCCTCCTCAGAAACTCTGAGTCACCTCCCAGAAGAGTTGGTGTCCCCTGCATTTATAGCCCAGGCCTCTGCCCTGATCCTGTCACTATTTGTGGGCCTGGGAGCTCCTCAAAGCCAGGGAGCAGGTGTGCTGCATTTCAGGGTCCCCAGTACTGGGTGGCCCCAAGGGGCTTCAGCAACAGAGTTATGAGGATAAAGCAAAATAAAGAAGTTGAGATGCTTTGCAATCCTATTAAAGCCATTCACCATCCCTCCTTCCCTCCACCCAGCCGTCTGTCCGCCAACCCACCCATTATCAACTCATCCATCCATCCAAACATTCAATCCATCCACCACTCATTTGTCCACCCACACACCCATCCATCCTTTCACCCATCCCTTCATCCACCCATTCGTGCCTCCATCATCCATCCCTCCATCCATTCATCCCTCCATCACCCATCCACCCATCCCTCCATCCCTCCATCCACCCATCCATCCGTTCATCCCTCCATCATCCATCATCCACCCATCCATTCATTCCTCCATCATCCATCCATTCATCCCTCTATTCATCCATCCATTCATCCCTCCATCATCCACCCATCCATCCCTCCATCCATTCATCCCTCCATCACCCATCCACCCATCCCTCCATCCACCCATCCATCCATTCATCCCTCCCTCCATCCATCCATTCATCCCTCCATCATCCATCCATTCATCCCTCTATTCATCCATCCATTCATCCCTCCATCATCCACCCATCCATCCATCCATCCCTCCATCATCCACCCATCCATCCATCCATCCATCCCTCCATCATCCATCCATCCATCCATCCATCCATCCAACCACCCATGCTTTTGTCCCTGTTCATTTAACAACCACTCACCGAGGCCTCCTGTGTGCCAAGCCTGTGTTAGGATCTGAGGGACCGAAGGGGGTCAGAAGCAGGACCTGCCTCCAGGACCCCCTCCCAGGTAGAAGCTGTCAGCAGCAGCAGAGAGGCACAGGCAGGAGCTGAGGGAGCGAAAAAGAGCATAAGACCCGGGATGGCAACCCTCGAGCACTAATGCTTCTTACCACTGCTGATGCGCCCTCTGCCCTCAAGCTCAGCTTGCTTTGGGAACCCCAGGAGACCAGGAATGTTCCCACCAGGAGTCCGCCTGAGGGCACGGATATGGAGGTAGAGGTGAGGAGGCAGGAAACCCAGGCACAGAGAGGCTAAGTCATGACTCGGTGGCTAGGAAGCTGCTGAGCTAGGATGTGGGCCCAGAGGCACATTCCTAACCTCTGCCTTGTACCGATCTGTCAACAGCCTGTACTTAGGGCCCTCAAGTCAAATGCCCAGAAAAGTGCCATTCAGTGGCTGTTTGGCACCTGCTTACACACCTCCCCTGACAAGAAGCTTACTCCGCTCCCAGGCAGCAAGGCTCCTCCACGAATAGCTCTGACTGTGAACTGCTCTTTGGTGGATGGAGGTCCCCGTTGGTCCCGGTTCTGCCCCTGGACCGTGTATATTCCTGCTGCCCCAGAATGTCTCTGCAGAAACCTGAAGATAGCAGTGGTATCGCCGAGCCCTCTCTTTCCCTCTACGCTCCCCCATCCAACTCCCCTCCCAGCTGTCAGTCTGGCACAGAAGGCCAAGTGCATCATGGAGGCCACAGGAGAGGGGAGGCAGCCCCAGAGAGCAGAGGGAGGAAAGTACGTTGTGGCATAAATTTGGATCTTAACCTCGTTCTTGGCTTTGTTCTATTCCTTCCAAACTTTCACGTGTATCAGCCTCCAAATCCTTATATAATCACTCCATCTTTGTTGCTGTAAAATGCCTTGATTTTGTTTTGGGGAGAAGGTAGAGATACATAAATAAAGCAACAAGGCAACCCCGCGGAGTTTCAGGGGATGTCCGCGTCTGGGTCTTTTCTCCCTCACGGTCACCGGCATACCCACGGCGCGCCCACCTGCCCTAGCCCGCTCCACGGAGTAGGAGGAAATGGCATCTGTCAAAATTGGGGCTTTCCCCCACATTTTCCAGCACGACACAGAACCTGCCCCTCCTCTCTCTTCCCAGGGACCCCAAGATGCGTTCATTGACTCACCCACCCAGTGTCTGTTGGGTGCTGCTGGGGGGCACTGGGCTGAGACGATGGGGCAGGCTGCTGTCCTGTACCAGCTCAGGGGCTGGGGGAGGCTGCTCGGGGCTGTGTGCCTGCCCCCCCCCACCCCCCCAGTATCTCACCGAACCCTCACAACCCCGGGGCCCATTTCATGGATGTGAAAACTGCCGGGCCTCAAACACCAAGGGAGAAGTTCCTGTCTGTCCAGCACCAGCCGATCCAAAATAATAGCGGTGCTGATTTATTGTTTTTCTCGTTTGACCTTTGCCGCAGCTCTGAGAGGAAGTCATTGTTCCCTCTATTTGCCAGCGAGGAAACGGAAGCTCAGAGAAGTTGACCCATCCACCTTGCAAGTCGGAGTAAAAATGCAGAATTCTCTGCCCTGAGTCCGGGGCGGGAGGCAAAGTGAGCCCTTCTTGCGGGGGTGGGGGGCAGGGGGAGCTTCAGTTCTTGTCTCTGTTCCACTCATGACAACAGGGGTGACCCTGGACGAGTCACTTCCCCTCATCTATGCCATTCTGCCCCTCTCTAATTGCCTAGACCCTGGAGTCTCTACCACCTGGACCTTGTCCTGCGGTGTCCCAGGGACTCCAGCCCATCCCAGGTGGACTCTATTTTCTTCCCTGTGATTTCAGACTGACAACAGTGTCTACTTTACGTATCAGGAAATTAATGAGATACAATATCATGGTTCTAACAAACCCATTGTAGATGCCCAATAAATGTCAGCCACTACGTGGCTAGGAACGTGTCCCCGTGGACCGCTGGCTGTGGTGTTCACGCGTGTGGCCCCTGAACGTCCGAGCATCCGACAATCACTTGAAATCCGTAGCATTCATCCACCTACCTGTTGACCTTGGCAGCTGGTCTGGTGGATTAAAGATGGCCACAGATTTTTTGTCACTTCCTTCAAGAGATCGATTTCTCCTCCCTTAGAGTCTAGGCTGGCCTTGTGACGGCATAACCCACAGAACGCCACGGAATGGACACCGTGCTGGCCCCAGTCCCAGCCTTTAAGAAGACAGGTAGCTTTGGGGTGCCTGGGTGGCTCAGTCAGTGAAGCATCCGATTCTTGTGTTCGGCTCAGGTCACGATCTCATGGTTCGAGTTCGAGCCCCGCATCAGGCTCTGTGCTGGCAGTACGGAGCCTGCTTGGGATTCTCTCTCTCTCAAAATAAATAAAAATAAACTTAAAAATAAAAGACCAGTGGCTTCTGATTTCTCCTTCTTAGACACTCCCTCTTAAAATCTAGCCATCTGCCTCCAAAAACATGTGCAGAAGCCACATGCGGGCAGCCTGTGTGACACCCCCTGCTGAGATCCCAGCCGACAAGCAGCATCAGTCGCTAGTCAGGGGAATGAGCCATCTGGGATGTTCCAGCCCTATCGGGCCCCACATGGCTGCAGCCCCCAGCAAACACCGAACACACTGCATGAAGCAGGAGAACTTCCCAGCTGAGCACAGTCAACTCACAGAATCACAACATTTAGTGAGATTGGTATTGCTTTATACCACCTCATATGGGGGAGGTTTGGGCAACCAAAACTTCCAGTGTACCTATTTACAAGACATAAAACCTTGGTTTGTGAGCATAATTCGTTTCAGAAACATGCTTGTAATCCAAAGCACCAGTATAACAAAGTGAATTTTAGGGGCGCCTGGGTGGCTCAGTGGGTTGAGCATCGGACTTCGGCTCAGGTCGTGATCTCACATCTGGTGGGGTCGATCCCCACGTCTGGCTCTGTGCTGACAGCTCAGAGCCTGGAGCCTGCTTCCAATTCTGTGTCTCCCTTGCTCTCTGCCCCTCCCCCACTCATGCTCTGCCTCTGTCTTTCAAAACTAACTAAACATTAAAAAATTTATTAAAAAAATAATACTAAAATAAAAAATTAAAAAATTAAAAAACCTCTCTATATTGAACAGGAGTCCGAAAACCATGGCAAACAGCCAGCTGCCTGTTGGTACCTGTACGGCCTAGAAGATAAAAATCGTTTGGTGACTGACGAGTGAAGGTTATATAAAATTCAAAATTCAGTCTCTGTCAGCAAAAGGCACGCACATCTGTCTACACCCCGTCCACCCCCGTCCACACTGCTTTCGTATAAGGGCAGAGCTGTGTGGTCACGGGCAGAGGCCTGACGATGGCAGAAGCTGGAAGATTTAGTACCTGGCCCGTTACAGGAAGTTTACCGATCCCTGCTACAGAACATGAAATATGTGTCACCATTCTGAACCTAAAACATCGCATAAAAGGATTCGTGTGTGTTTCTGGGCATTTTATTCACTTAGTCTGCTGCGTAAAAAGCAGCACAGCAAGAACTCGCTGTGGACTTTTTTTTGCTTATTTATTCTTTTGTTTGTATCTTTCAAAGTTTGCAAGTTTTGGGGCGCCTGGGGGGCTCAGCCGGTTAAGCGGCTGACTCCTGATTTCGGCTCAGGTCGTGAGCTCACGGTTCGCTGGGTTTAGGCCCCCATCTGGCTTTGCGCTGACAGTACTCGAAGCCTACTTAGAATTCTCTCTCTCCTCTCTCTCTCTGCCCCTCCCCCTGCTCACACGTGCGCTTTCTTTCTCTCTCTCTCCCTCAAAATAAATGAAAAAAAGTTTGCAGCTAGAAAAAAAAAAAAGTTTGCAAGTTTTAAGAAGTTTAGAAATGGGCAAACCGGGCAAAAAATGTAACCAATTATGGGAGGAATGCGAAGACAGCAGCTCGGGAGAGATCGAATGGAAACTTCTTGATGATGAAGGAAGAGAACAAAGATGGGCTGCACCTTGCAGCCTGCCTCACCACCCCTTCATTGCTGCCGCCCTGCCCTGGGGGGTTCCAACAACTGTGTCCCTCTTTGTCCCCAGCCAGCTTCCCGCTTGTGCCTTGGTGTCTACCGGTGGCCTCGTAGGCCTTTGAGCGGGCCAGCCCCCACCCTCCGATCCCCGCACCCCCGACGCCCCTTCCTGCACACGATCCTCGCCCATCCCCTTGCTCTCACGTCTGGTTTTTTTCCGCCAGAAGTCTAGACGGAGCTTGGAGCTCCCACTCCGTGAGGTCTTCCCTACCCTCAAGCCCCTGTTCATTCCCTTCTGCTCCCAAGGCCCCGTGGAAGTCCCTCTAAGAGCCCACCTGCATGTAGGGTCCCTGAGACACGCCTGCTTATCCCTCCCCCTGGGCCGGAAGCACCTGGAAGGCAGCGATGGGGCCGCAGGGGAGGCATCAGAGCCCAGCTGCTGACCGAAGGAGCCCCGAAGCCCTTGCTGAGGGTTTGGGTACCCAGAGACCCAAGGATGCAGAGCACATCTCTGTGATAAGGCACCCCCTTAGACCCCCGGGGACCGGGGATGAAGAGAGATCGGGGCTCCCCGCCCGGTGGGCACGTTCAGGGCCAAGCCTGAGCCGCCCCCACCCTCGCCTGGCCTCTGGCAGGGCCTCTGGCCGGCAGGTGTGGCTGCCAGAACCGGCTCCCGTTAACAAGCCGCGTGCTGACAACCGGGTCCCGGAGAACAAGAAACCCTTTCAGGGTACAGGGCCGGGCGGGCCCCACTTTCAGGTGCATGATCTCACCTCGCGGAAACCCAGTGGGGCTGCCAGAGCGCCTCATAAAGCCTTTGATGGCCTGGCGTGGAGGACACAAATCACAGGTCCCCAGGCCTCCCAGGCCTGGCCCATACCCCACTCCGTGGACAAACGGCCGAGTCCTAAAGGGGGCACAGATGGGTGGGACCGCAGGCCCAGCGGGAGCCCAGACCCCACCGCCTTGAGCACCTGGCGGGCAGGGCAGCCCAGCCCCCTCAGGTCCTGCTCCCTGGGACCCAGCAGCCCGTTTGCTCTGGTCAGGCAGCTCAGGCAAGGCCACACAGGCCACCCCAGACTCGTGGCCTTGGCCCACTGGGTGCAGCTGGGGTCCGGAGCGAAAGGGATCCGGGCTTTGTCCCCTGATGGCCGCCTGGTCCCTGTGGGGAGAGGCACCAAGGGGAGCAGTGGCTCCATCGTGGATGGAACCTGCCAGAACTCCTTAGCCTGCAGCTCATGGGAGGCCCTACTTTCTGTGAGCTCACAGGACACGGGCTGGGAGCCAAAACCGACCCAGCAGAAATGGAGCTCAGATGGCCAAAGCAGCAATGCCCCCTGCCCTCACGGCATGCCGTGTTGACTCTACTTGGGAAGATGGGGCGCATCTCTGGCTTCTCCGGGCACTCCAGGGACAGGAGTCCAGGACTGGGCACACACACCCCTCACTGTGCCCGGCCTCGTGACCTGTCACCACTCTGTGTACAACAGCGGGGGCCTCCCAGTCATTCCCCACAGGGAAGGCTATGCTGCAGGGCCCGTGTGGGTCCCCAGGCCCTTGAAGATGGCTCTTCCATGCCCTTTGGGTAACCACCCAGCTCTGACTGGAGACCCTGCTGTCTGACCCTCCAGGACCTCTCCCAGCCCCCAGCCCTGCCTCCTGACCACCTGCACAGCTTGGCCTCTGCTGCCTCCCAAGCTCCTCCCAAGCTTCTCCCTCCTCCCCCAGCAGCGAGAGCTGCTCCTGGGGGGTCCTCCGGGCCCCCCAGGACTGCACAGCCCATGCCACAGACTTTTCTAGATGCGACCAGCCCCGGCCGCAACCCCAACCTTGAGCACTCTTTGGGGGCCCGTGTCCTCCACACCCAGTCCCCGGGGAGCAGACCCGAGTCAGGGGCTGGACCCCCAGGCAGGCAGTAGGGGGAGCCCCGCACCCAGAGTCCTCAGTCCTGGATTCTGGGATCCACTCTGCCCCTTCCTTCCTACGTGTCCAAAGGCAAGCCGCTGTCCTTCTCTGGGCTTTGGATTCCTCATCTGTAAAATGGGCTTCTGCCTCCTCCCAGGTGGTGACGGGCCTGGACCTCAGAGCGGAGGTCCTAGTGCTGCGGACCGTCCAAGGCTACACGGCAGGTGGCCCAGGCCCCTCAGCTCTTGGGGATGGGGAGTGCACCCCATCGCTGGCAGGTTTGTGTACAGACAGCCCCCGACGAGGAGTGCCCCCGTGGCTGGTGGTCCGGTAAGGGTCCTCAGCCCCCAGCCGGGGCTACTCCGGGCCCAGCTGGATCTGTGGTCCCATCCCAAAGTCTCCCAGGCTGGACGTCGGGTTTCTGGAGTGCCTGCTTCCCTTTCCATTTTAGTCGGATGTGCTCAAGCCGGCCCGGGCCTCCAGCTTTTTACAACAGGCTCCTGTCTGCAGACAAAAACTTCACGAAGCTTGGGGGCGGGGAAGGAAGGAGAACCGGTAATTACAGAGCTGATGAGGGCATTTCTGGGACGGGCACTGCACTGAGCGGGAGGCCCGCATGGAAAAAGGGCAGGCTGGATCCGGATGATTGTCCTCGGAACCTGAGCCTGGTGGCCCCCTCCTCCGCCCTTCCATCCCCCACCATGGCAGCTGGGCAGCTGGCTGCTCTCACTGGAGGGTGAGAGCGCACAGACAAGGCCCTCCCCGGTGGAGGTGTTTGGAGGCCAAGAACCGTGTCCCTGGCTAATCCAACACTCTGACGGGGCACCGTGAGGGAGGCGAGAGCCGGAAGCGGCTGGAGGGACAAAGGAACCCCATTTGCAGACCAGGAAACCAGGGATCACAGAGCAGATCACACGACAGGCAGCGGTAGGCGTTTCCTCTCACCCCTGCCGTTGTCCTGGGAGGCCCCCCCCAAGCGGGGTCCCAAGCGGGTAGAAGGGTCAGGGTGAGGCCTCTCCACAGCCGCTCCTCCCTCTACCTGAGTCCCGGGGCTCAGGCAGCCTCAGTTTACTTTCCTGGACTCGGGACCCAGGACAAAGGTCGCTTCCCCCTGAACACCGAGCCCCTTCCCAGTCGCAGAACTTTCTGGTGCTGCAGAGACACAGGGCAGCGGCAGCGGCAGCAGCTGGAGTGCCAGCCATCTCCGGGCACACAGGAACCTTCAGGGGCCACCCGCCTGGAGCAAGGACATCACTGGTACGGGAGAGCAACGAAGAGCTCGCTGTTGCGGGCGCTGGGTATCCCTTCCCAGCTTCATCTCTGACCCTGCTCCAAGCCGTGGAAGAGGACACGGAGGCACCCAGCTTTGGGTAGACAAGTTACGCTTTTAACCTTGCGCCCCAGGTTGCCTGAAGATGCCGGGGCCTTGAGGAAGCTAGAACTGGGCACGGCTGCTCAGCCGTCAGTAGATGGCGCTGTGGGGCCACAAGGGCCACCTTCGCGCCAAGAGCGTGTGCTGGCCCATCAGGTCTTGCACAGGCTGGGGTCCTCCCACCCCCGGGACCATACCCGACTCAAGGTGCTGCCCTGGGAGGGAGGTACCACTCACGCTGTTTCTCCGATGAGGCAAACGAGCACCCAGAGAGATTAAGCCACTGGCCCAAGGGTTTAGCCTTAAGTGTTGGGGTTCCTCCACCCCAGAGGCACCCACTGAGATCCCCAGCCCTGCCTTCATGACACCCACCCCACCCTCATGGGCCCCAAGAGGCCACGGTTACTCTCTGGAGCTTGATGGGAACCAGGCATCCCCCTTCGGCCCCCACTATGGCTGGACATTTCAACAAAGCTGAAGCCGCCAGCTTTGAAGTCAGAGCTAAGCCCCAGATTAGGGTGGCTCCAGGCTGGCCTGTCCCTCCCAGCCCCGTCGCCGGGCCCACGCCCACGCCCACGGCCGCCCCCCCCCCCCGCACCCCCCTCCCAGTCCAGCGTCCTCTTGGCACAGAAAGATCTGGGGCCCAGCGAGGGAAGGAGCTAAGGAGCTCCCTGCTAAGGAGCCCCACGTCCCCCTGAGACCTGCGACAGGCCTGAAATCCCACCTCACAGCCCCCTATCAGCGCCCCCAAGGGATGTCACGCTAACGTGTTGTCCCCCTTCCTGGCCCCACTGACACAATGCAACAGCACCTATCACCTCAATAAAGCGTCTTGGACGGGAATGTGATCCTGAATACGTGCAGGGGTGTGGGGCAAATGGAAGGGGGATGAGTGTGCAAGGTGTGGAGCCGGGTCTCAGCTTCCTCTTCCGCTCACGGAGCACTTTGCACCTCAGTGACCCTGGAGGGTCCTTCCAGCTCAGCCTGCCGTGGGCTCTGCCGCTCTGGTTGGGCCACGACCACACTCCAGGCCAGGCTACAGGTGTGGGAGGGGAGGGACACCCACACGGCATACCAGGCCGCAGGCTAGGCGCTTTAGGGACCCTTATCTTTCTGTCCTGAGGGGTGACTGGGTCTCCGTAAGCCGGCCAGTCCCATCCCTGCCGTGTGGCCCGCGATGGTCCCAAGTGAACGAAGAATGAAGCCTTGGCGTCCCATTCCCTCCACCCTCACCAAGCAGGCACCAGGCAAGACCACAAGCCGTGAGCGCCACAGGCTGGGAGAGGCTGGGGCGGGGGCGGGGGGCAGGCGGAGTGAGGGAACTGGGTGCCACTCTGGGCGGCCTTTAGGAGAGCGACGGATGCAAAGTGCCCCAGGAGGCCGCATCAGTGGGACTGAGCTGGCGCCTGAATCACCCAGGGGGTTTGGCTTCAAGACAATGAACTCTGAGCTCATGTGCGTGCCTGGCAATACGCTCTCATGTGGCTGAGAGCCTGTCCGTCTGTCTGTCTGTCAGCAAGCAGCCACACTCCCTCGGCCCCACCCTACTGGTTTGGGGTCTCAGATGGAGCCTCTTTGTTCAAGGGGATTTGGAGTCAAGACTGAAAGCTAATGCTTTCAGCCTAGGGGTTCTAGAACTCGTGTTCCAGAGAGTTCCGGAACATTCGCTTTGAGAATAGTCTCTCCACAGTCTCTTGAATTCACCTCTTACCAAACCTCAGCGATTCCCACACCACGTTTATGATTTTTGCCCTTCGACACGGTCTACACTGTGTTCTGTACAACTACCCATGTACATACATTTCTTTTGAACAAAGCTTTTCTAAAACAAAACAAAGCAAAACAAAACAAAACAAAACCCCCGCTACCAAAAGTGAGAAGCGCCCTAAGCAGGAGATGACCATAAAAATACAGAGGGTGAACAGAACCACGTTGTTCAATTCTAGCTTGGCGGCTGCGGCTGAAGGAACACTCTTGGCCTGCAGTCCGCTCCCTGTCAGAGACCCGCCAATATCAACCCGAGCCTCTCTGCTTGATGCAGTCAGGCGTGGGCTTCTCTGGAGGAAGACTCCCGTTTTTCATCTCCCACCTGGAGGCCTGCCACCACCCTCTTTGCATTTCTCCTGCCCACTCTTCAGGTCATCGCCTCCTCCAGGAAGCCTTCCAGGCTGGATTGGGCCCCACTTCTGTGCTTTCGCGGTTCCACGGGCCTCTCCTGACTTTGCACTTGGCACCCTGGGTTATTAAGTTGCACTTGTGCCCATGTCGTTCCCACTAACATGGAAGTGTCCCTACTCCTAGGACACGACCTTACTGTGGCCTGCATGGTGGCGGGGGATGGGGGGCCGGTGCCTGCTACCTCCCCCCCTGCCCCTTGCCCATCCACCCCTAGACCACCTTGAGTCCTTGTATCATGACGTCGTTATTGGCCTTGGTGTCTGCCAGGCCCTGGGTGTGGGCTCAGTGGGGGCCGGGACGATAGCTGTCTGTCGACCACTGGATCCCTAAGCCCGGCCTGCATGAAGCCAGGAGCCCTCCTGTGAGGTTAGCACTGTCATGATCTTCATTTTCCAAATAGGGAAACTGAGTCACGGCGAGGCTAGTGACTTCCCAAGGGTCGCCCACCTGGTGAATCGGACACAGACTCAGGCGTCCAGGTTTTGGAGCCAGACAAGGTCATCTGCTACCTTCCGCCTTTGCGAGACTGTTCTTCACCTTGGTCAGCTGAGACCTGAAGGCCTTATGTGTGAGACACACAGACACAGACACTGAGGGGTCCCCAGAGGCCCAGACTAACCCTCAGCCAGACTGAAATCTTGGCCCAGACCAGGGCTCAGCTCACAGCGGGAACGGGGTAGAATTTCCCACCAAACAGACCCCGCGGCTACGGGGGTGTCCCCTCAGAACCTCACCGCCTGCCTTCGCCACCCCTGAGGCCTGAAATTCTACCAAGACGTTTCGTTGCTCCGAGGGCTGGTGTCCCCGGCCCAGGACGCAGTGGGCTCCCCCCATCCCCACCCCCACCACTTCCTGGCTGCGAAAAAGGTATAGAGTCACCCCCAGGGTTGCCACAGAGACAGCCAGCACCGGCAGAGCCCGGCAGGGTCCCTCAGCAGCCACCGGGCCCCCAGAGGGGCCCCGCCCTCCCGCGGTCAGCAGAGGCTCCCTGGGACGTTCCCGCCCAGCCGGCTCCAAGCCCCTGGGGTCCGTCCTGGGAAGACCTTCAAAGGACTTGGCCATTCTTGAGCGAGCGCCAGGAGGGAATCTGCTCTCCCAGTCAATTTAGCCAGCCGCACGGGTGGAAGGAATTTGCCGTTTCTCTTAACAGCGACCCCCTCGTGATTTATACGGGGGCCACTGTCCGAAGGCCCCGGCTGACGGATCGCAGTGGAAAATCAAATGCCAAGACCCAGGCGGCTCGTTGGGCTAATTACCCTCAATGAGACCCAGCTGGCCGAGGGAGCCGACGGGGCCAGGGCAGGGCCAGAGCCCTGCGCCCAGCTCCCTGGGGACACGAAGGCCTGCCACGGCTGTGCCTGGGCTTGCTGCCTGTCACCTACCAGGCTCGGGCTGGGGCCACCAAGAATTCCAGGAGATCCAGTCTGGCCAGCTCTCGACACAGGTCACCCTCGGTGCAGCCCAGCCAGGCAGGCCCAGGGATGACCACCGCCTCAGGGTTTGCTGTGGCCCAGGGGGCTGGAGAGCCCTGAGACCCTGAGCCATTGGGTCCCGTTCTGTTTGTGGGGAGACTGAGGCCCAGACAGATAGGGCACGCCCCGTGGAGCTCTGGGGATGGCTCTGCACGGGTTGCAGGCCGTGGCCACAGCCTGTGGCCCACAGTGTTTTCTCGGAGGCCCAGAGCCCGCGGCAGTGGCCACAGAAGCTACCTCCAGAGGCCTCATGCAGTTCAGGTCAGCTCTCTAGGCCTCCTGGAGTTGGTTAAATGTTTCCCAAGAGTCTACTGTGTGCCAGGCCCTGCGCAGAGTGCTAAGGGTACAGCGAGAGACAGAATCCAACCTGGTCCCGGGCTTGAAGCCCTAGGGGGAAGGAAAGCGCACTTCCATATCCCCAGCAAAAGTGCGTGGTGCCAGGGAAATACCCTGGAGGCGCTGTGACCCATTCCAGGCAGCAGAAACTGGGGACATGATGCGGAGCTGAGAACAGAAAGCTGAGCGGGGTAAGTGGGCAAAGGAGAGGGTGGTACCAGGCGGGAGAGTTTTCCAAGTAGAAGGAACAGCATATGCAAAGGCCCTGCGGCAGGAGGAAATGTAGGGCACCCAAGGAACCAAACGAAGTTGTGCAGCTGGAGCCCAGAGCCAAGAGGATTACTGTCCTCTGTGCAGGGGGAGGTTAGGGAGGCCACAAGGAGTTCTTGTACCTTTAAAGGACCATCCCAGATATGACTCAGGAGGCACGATGACTCCGTCCACATACATGTTCCTCCCAACGTCTCTCTGGCTTTCAGGAAGCTCAACCCCCAGCCCTGGAAGGGCAGCTCCGTAGGCCTCCCCGGCTTCCTGGAGCACAGGACGACCCCGTGGGGCCAACCCAAGTGTCCCTCGAGAACTGGAGGGAGAGTCAGACTGAAGGACTCTGGTTGTGGGCTCGGGTCAGGGGCAGCCAAGACCATCAATGAACCACAGTGGAAGGAGAGAGGCCATGAACAAGCCACGCTGCGGAGACATCAAGAAAGGCAGAGTCCAGCGCGTTGAAACCTTCAGCAGACTCCCAGCTGGCCCACCACGCGGCTCCTGCCTTCTTTTCTCAAGGCCGCTGGAGCCAGCTCACGCCCATGCCCGTGGCTCCAGAGACCTTCGAAGACAGAGGTGGTGTTATTGGTGTTACTGGTCATCTCTGGGCCCTCGAAGAGGGGCGTGTAAGTGGATGCACGTCGGAAGGACGGAGGAATGAACGAGCGAAGGAACAGCCTCCAGGCTCCTCTCCCGAGCTGCACGGGGCTCCTTTGCCATCCTGGCTGGCCGCCCCTCTGTCCTTACGGAGCCGGGCAGCCTGGAGCTGTCAGGCGGGCCAGCAGGTGCCCATGGCTCCTGTTCCTTCCAGCTTGGCTCTGGCCTGGTTCCTCAGGGCACAAACAGGTCTGACAAGTTCCTCAGCAGCTGAGTCCCTGATTTCCAGGAAAGCCAGACTCTTAGAGAGCAGAAGGAACGAGGCCTGGGTGGAGGGAGAGCTTTTTTGGAATATCGCTCCTCTTCTACCCTGCGCCTCGCCCCCCCCCACCCCCCGCCCGCCCCGTCCCACCAGGGCCCTGTTTGCAGAACTTGCCCTTGCGGCCCGAGCCGGGGAGCTCAAGGCTGACGGGCACCCCTCTCTCCCCACCTCCCCCAGGGGCATCGAGGAGCTTAAGAAGGTGAGGGACAAGGAAAGGGACCTCCTTGTTGTGACCCCAAACTCTGCTCCCACCCCCACACCCCGTGGCATTGGGTGGGAGTGTGGGGCAACTCTTACTGGTGCAGGCTGGGAGGCTGGCTCCCTGGGCTCCACCACTGACCTCGGACAAGCTCTGTGCCCCCCTTTCCTGCCCTGCACTCCCAGGGCTGAGCCGCCTAAGAACACGTGCAGACCTTAGCCTTGGGCCCGGCGCTTTGGATGCGACGTCGCTGCCGGTTCCCCACCTGATGTTCTACCTCAGGTCTCACCTCCCAGCCTGGTCTCTGCCCGGTCCTCCTCCTGCTCTGAGGGCTCAGGGTTACTCCGTGGCTTATTCTTGTCCCACTGCTGCCTGACCGTTCACAGGCTAGCCCAGGTCCTGGCTCTGCACCGCACACGGGCCACTGCCTCCCAGAGCCGTAGATGTAGCATCCAGCTGCCTCCAGAGCCTCGCCACTCACATTCAACGGCCCCAAACTGAGCTCAGCCTCTCTCCCCGGAGGCACTTTGCCCAGGGCATGAGGCCACTGGTCAGCAAAGCCTTGTCCCCATGGATCCCCCCCACCCCCGATGCCCATCATCTCCACCTATTTCCTAACCAAGCTGTCTTTTCTCTTTCCCTCCTTCCTTCTCTTTCTTTCTTTCTTTCTTTCTTTCTTTCTTTCTTTCTTTCTCCTTCCTTTTCCTTTTCTTGCTCCCTTCCTTCCTGTTGGGATATGACATAAATACAGTAAAGTGCCTTAACTGCATGAATCTTAATGATACCATTCAATTCAATCATCTTTCGTGTCTATACCTGAGTACCTGCCATCCGGATCAAGACACAGAGCATTTTCATCTCCCACAGGTTTCTCTCATGGCCCTTCCTCGCCCCAGAAATAACCATTATTCTGCCTTCTACCTCCGTAAATTAGTTTCACCTGATTTTGAACTCCACGGATGTGGAATCAAAAGGTATGTGCTCTTAGACATCCAGGTCAACGAGTTGGAGATTAGAGTCCACATATAAACATATACAACTCTGTGGTCAGTTCATCTTTGACAAAGACGCCAAAATCATTCAATGGAGGAACATAGTCTCGCCAACAAATGGTGCTGGAAGAACTGGATTTACACAGGCAAAGAATGAAGCTGGACCCCTACCTCACACCATATACAACAACAATAGTCAAACCTTCAAGATGTCTCAGTGTCCTAAATGTGAAAGCTGAAACTATCAAACTTTTAAAGGAAAGAATAGGCATAAAATAACACTGTCGAGAAAAGGAAAAGACAACACACAGGATTGGAGAAAATTTTTGCAAATCGTATATCTAAAGAGTCTATAGGGGGTGCCTGGGTGGCTCAGTCGGTTGAGCATCCTAATTCGGCTCAGTCATGATCTCATGGTTTGTCAGCTGTGCTGACAGCTCGGAGCCTGGAGCTTGCTCGGATTCTGTGTCTCCCTCTCTCTCTGCCCCTCCCCTGCTCACACCCTGTCTCTCTCTCTCTCAAAAAAATGAATAAACATTAAAAAAAAAGAAATTATAAAGAATAACAACAATGGGGCATCTGGTTGGCTCAGCTGGTAGACCATGCAACTCTTAATCTTGGGTTGGGAGTTCAAGCCCCACATGGGTATAGAGCTTACTTTAAAACAATAAAAATTAAAACCATTTTGAAAAACCCACAGAAAATAACAGTGCTGGTGAGGATGTGAAGAAAGTAGAACCCCGAAACGTTACCGGTGGGAATTTAAAATGGTGCAGTCACTTTGAAAAGGTGCTTAGCAGTTCCTGGAAAAGTTCCGCGTCCATGCGACCCATCGATCCTACTCTTAGGTGTTTGCCCAAGAGAATCAAAAACACGCTCACGCAAAAACTTCCCATGAATGTTCACAGCACTGTTATTCATAAGAGCCCCCAAAGTGGGAACATCCCTCATGCCCATCCGGAGATGAACGGAGGAACACAGTGTGGTCTAGCCATGCGACGGAATGTTATTCAGCTATAAAGAGGAATGAAATACCGCAACACAGCTGAGCCACAGAAACATTACGCTAAGAAGCCAGACACAAAAGGCCATATATCGTATGACTCCATTTACATGAAATGTCTAGAGTAGGCAAATCCATAAAGAAAATACATGGGTGGTTGCCAGCATAACTTGGCACAGAACGGATGGGGAATGATTGCCAACAACTTTCTCTCTGGGGGCAATGGTAATGTTCTAGATACAGACAGTGGTGATGGTTGCATGACCCTGGGAGTGTACTAACAGCCACTGAAGGATACACTTTAAAAACGGTGGATTTTATGGTACGTGAATTATATATCTCAATAAGAGGTTATTTTTAAATATATTCTCATTAAAATAAGTTAAAGAAGGAAGTATACTCTCTTGGTGTGTGTGTCTTGTTCTTTTTTAAAGACTTTAAATAATCTCTACACCCAACGTGGGGCTCGAACTCACAACCCCAAGAGCAAGAGTTGCACACTCCTCCGACTGAGCCAGCCAGGTGCCCCTTTTGTGTGTCTTCTTCCGCACAATGTCATAGATCAGAGTCACCTTGTTACGGCGCGTGTCAGCTTAGTCTTACAGCTGTGTGGTGTTCCAATGTGTGGACATCTTACCATTTATTTATTTTAAGGTTTATTTATTTTTGAAACAGAGAGAAAGAGAGCACAAGTCGGGGAGGGGCAGAGAGAGAGAGGGAGACACAGAATCTGAAGCAGGCTCCAGGCTCTGAACTGTCAGCACAGAGCCCAACGTGGGGCTCGAACCCACAAACCGAGCTCGTGACCCGAGCCGAAGTTGGACTCTTCACTGACTGAGCTGCCAGGTGCCCCGGATTTTTGAAAAGTATATTCGGGATACGAGATCTTTGTCAAAATCTATTCCCAGCACTGGGCTTTGCCTTTTCACACTCTTCAAGGTGTCTTTGCTGAGTGGAAGTTTTTAATTTTGAAGAAGTCCATTTGATGAGCTTTTATTTTATGGTTGGTGTTCAGTGCATCCTGCTCAAGGAGTCCTCGCCTACTCCTTACGTGTCCCTTGCATCCACCCCCTCGTCTCCACCTTCTTGGCCTCAGCCCATCTCCCAGCTGCCGGGTCCCCTCTGGGCTGCTCCGACCCCTCTCCCCGTGTCTCCACCCCGATTCTTGTCTTCCTCACTGCGTGGCCTTCTGGCTCAGGGACAGGGCTTGCTCCTCTGCTGTGTCCCCCGGACTGGCACGGGGTCTGGCCCGCCCTAGGTGCCCAACCAAAGCTCCATAAATGAAGGCAATGTCCTGTGGCCCAGCTGGGGACCGTTAAAACTGTCAATTAGCTCTAAACACCAGCTCATCAGGAACATTTGAGCAAAGCTGGGGAAGTGAAAATTTTGGAAAAACCAACAACGCGGGAATGTTTCGCTGTCTCCCCCACCGGGGCATTAATCACAAAAACTCAGGCCTTGCTTGCACGATTTATTCTTGCTTTGCCCCCAGCCCACGGGGCGAGGGGAGCGTTTTCTTTACACACATTGGCTGCGGGGCCTCCCCAGTGGCCGCCCCCGAAACACCGCCGGTGTTTGCCGCCTCCGAAGGGGGGGGGGCCCTTGGACCCCTAGTCCTTCTCTTCGCCGTGGGTGATGATGTAGCACAGGCTCCTGTAGTCCAGGTTGCCACACACATCTGGAGGGAAAGCCGCGAACATCTGCTTGACCTGGGGGAGGAGCAGGGAGTCGGCCCGGATGAAGGTCGGGAGCAGGGGGTCACCCGAGGCCGTGGGGCACAACATTGTTCCCCTCTCTGCGGTTGGAGGCAGGGATGGAGGGCCCAGAGGCCGGGGTCCCACGGCCGCCCCCACCCATCCTTGTTCTCATCCAAGGGGGTCAACACCTCAGCATCTGAGGAAGAGCGATCTCCAGAGGAGGGGCTGCTGGGATGGGCCCGGGGCCGGCCCGCACCTTCCAGAAAGATCAGCAGCCCCGGGCGGAGCCCTGAAAAGCCCGCACTTACCTCCTCCTCACTGAACCGGTCCGCCTGGGTCATGAGTTTCTCTTTGATGCTGCTCAAAGAAGAGGAAGGGCCACGTTCAGGAGAAGGGCCACCCCGGGCGTGCACACGCAGATTCCGGGGGTCATGAGGGCAGGCAGGCTGTGGGGAGGAGCCCTGCCCCAGGAGGCACCAACCAGATGTCTGTGTCGCCTGGGGTGGACCCCTCGCCTCTTGGCCTCAGTTTCCTCCTTGGTAACACACACTCTCCTCCACACATCAGGCAGGGACCAAAAGAAGTGAACTTGGGGCCCTGACATGACCTTAGGGCCCACTCTGATGTCCCATCATGCAGTAATAATCAACCTCCAGGTCACGGAGGGGAGCCCCTCCTTCTCGGTTCTAGATGGACCACTAGTTCAGCTGGTGCCTCTGGCTGACGTCTACAACCGGGCTTTCGAGAGTACAAGCTGCTCGCGCTCAGCCAGGGGTCGGGCTGAGCCCGTGTCCTGCCCGGGTCTCGTTTGCTCCTCCTGGCCCTGGAAGTGAGAGCCAGCGGTCCCCCATCACCGAGGGAAACCGAGGCTCGGGAAGGGTAAGGATTTGTGGTAGCGGGTGGGGCCCGTGTCCCTGGGTGGTCCTGGGGAGCAGCTGTCCGCGGGGCCCGGAAGAGCAGCAGGAGGTGGGGCAGGACAGGACTAGATGGGCCCTCAGGGGACATGGCGGGCGGGGGAGGGACCCCAGGCCCGAGCGCCAAGCGTCCCGTGGCGCCAGCATGGCAAGCCCGCTAAAGGCCGACGCACATTTTCCATTATTTACGTTACTGTGGGACAGTCACAGTTTCCAGCTCTCCGAGCTGGGGACTGTTCACAGACTCCGTCGCTGGCAGAGCCTCTGCTGTGGCCTGCCTGGCGGGCAGCCACGTCCTCCGGGTCCGATACCCCGGGGGGTGGGGCCTTCGGTTCCCAAACTGAGTCCGTAAGGTGTTCCTGGCCCCGCACTGGTGGATCCCGACCACCGCGGGGGTCGCCCTCAGTGCCCCCCGGGGGCCCCCAAGATGGGTGTGGGAACCGTGGACCCCTGGAGGAGGGGTGAAGGAGAGGGTCCCAGCCTGCAGGAACCCCGAACGTCCCCTTGTCTACCCCTGGCGAGCATGTGACTCACAACTTTGGGGGCTGGGGGTCGGTGAGAAGGTGTGAGAGTAGACAGACCCTCCCTGTTTCACCACTGCCCAGCCCCCCACCCCCACCCCTGTTATGTGATGATTCTAGCAGGCAGCCAAGTCAAGGCCTCAAGCATCACAGTAATCCTTCAGAAAGCCCGTGCCTGGGGAGGAAACTTGCCTGTGTCCGGGTTACCCACAGGCCCGGAGAGACCTTGGAGGCTCTGAAGGGACCGCCCAGGGACAGTTCCGTGTCCTAATCCCTGGGCTTGCCACCCTTGCCCCCAGCCCTTAGCTCTCTGCTCAGTGCTCTCGCTGGGCTGAGGATAGCAGGCGTCCGAGTCCCCACCTCTACAATGCCAGCCCAGTGGCCCGCCAGACAGCTGCCCTCAGCCGCTCACGCTGTGCATCCCCAGCTGAGCTGGTCCCTTCCTGTGTCCCCTCCCCCATACCTCTCCCCAGAACCCTGGATCCTATTGGCACTGGCCTCTGGTGTTTCAACGACCCATCGGCTCCCCTCTGTCCCCACCCTCGCGATGACCGTAACCCCGTCCTTCCTCCACCAGGCTGGGGGTCATCTCGCCCCATCTGACCCCACCTCAGGCTCTCCCATGCCCCCAGGGTGGACCCGGAGTCCAGCCACCCCCTGGCCAAACTCGCAATGCCAAGCCCTGGCCTTTCACCGCCGTGTTCCTGCATCTAGAATGTTCCCTTCCCCAGCCTAGGCAACCCATAGTTGCCCTTCAAGGCCCCCCTCTACCGCCACTCCCTCTCGCCACTGGGAAACCCACCCCTGGTGACTCCATACTCCCTGTACAGTTCCACACAGAAGTGGGGACACTGAGGCCCAGACAGGGGAAGGGGCACATCGAGTGACGGCTCAGCTGGGCAGGGCGGCGCCCTCCTGGCTCCCGGTCGCACGGTGCCTGAGCATCGGGTCGGGAGGACACTGAGCCGCCATCCAGCCTGACTTCACTCCAGCTGGCTTATCACCTGAGCCTCTGGGGACAGAAAACCCAGAACGGAGGACAGAGGGGACTTACAAATCAGCCTTGACGAAACCTTTCCCTTCGGTGTCAAACACCTTGAAGGCGTGGAGAATGGTCTCCTCTGGGTCCGTACCTGGAAGCAGGACATGCAGGCAGGGAGAGAGCTAGGGTGACGAGGCCAGGGCTGGGCGGGGGCTGGGGGTGGAGGGGGGTGGAGGGGCTTCCTCCCCTCCAGAGCGGGGGCCAGACCCAGTGGAAGCAAGAGAAGGGAGACTCCTGAGAAACAAGGAGTGGGAGCAACAGGAAGGCCTGTGAGCGGCCTGCCCCGCGGTGCGTGGACACCCCAACTGAGCACTTGGTTCATGCCTCCCCCTCCTGACGACTGGCCTGATTTTGGAGACGGAGGAACTGAAGCTCAGAGGTCGTGATTAGTGAGGTGGGGGAGGAGCACAGCCAGAGCAGCCCCTGCTTGACCACCCCCGCAGCGCGGGTTTGGCATCAGAAGTGTGTCGACTTCCACAACAGGGTCGAACGCCCAGCCCCCGGTTGTGCAGATGGGGAGACTGAGGCCCAGAGAGACTCAGGGTCTCGCCCAAGGCCTCACGGCTTCTGGATGACGGCAGGTGACCTGGTGACCCTTGCCTGAGCGCCTTGCCCTCTGCCACACTGCCACCCTGCTCACCGCAGCCCAGGGACGTCCCCTTCTTTCTTCGAGGCCCAGCTACGTCACCAGTGAAATGGAGGCAAGGACGGTGGTTGCTGCCCGCCTCCCAGGATCAGTTGACAGAGACGGGTCGTCAACGGTACAGATCTTGTCAAACACGGATTGATCACGGTCACAGACACCTCTGAGTGCTCCGTGCCATTTTATCTCATGGAACCCCCAGGACACCCCGTGGGGTAGGTATTGATGTCCTCAGTTTGTCAAAGAGGAAACTGAGGCAGAGGGGGGCTCTGTGCTTGCCTGAGGCCCCCACTAATGAGGGGAGGGAGGGTTAGAAGCCAGGTCTTTGGACTCCAGAGCCCTTGCTTATTGTGCTGCTCTGGGCTCCTGCCCGGCGGACTGGAGCCTTGCTAAGACAGGAGTCTTGCTGTCCGGGTCATTCGGTGCCTCTGAGGCTGGCCGAGCCACCGAGTGCTGGCCTGGGGGCTCATGGAGGGCGCGGCAGTGGGCTTCCTCTGGGGAGGGCAGCGGGGAGCCCGTGTGCCCAGCCCAGAGGCTCAGCCCAGGGTCCAGCCAGGGCAGAGCCCCAGGCCCTCACAGCCTGGCCGTGAAAGCAGAGAAGGGGTGCCCGAGGGATTATGGGGGGGGCTGGTGGGAGCTCTCGGCCTCCCAGGGTTTTTGAAGAGCCCCGGCAGTAGGGGCAGGTGGCTCCGGCCCACTTTCCTGAGGACCAGCTACCCGGGGCTCAGGCCCAGTGGCCGGACAGTGACCACAGCCTGATCCTCCCGTCTCTCCTCCCAGAGACTCTCTGTCCCGCGGACTGCGAACCTCACCAGATGGGGTGCAGCGGCCGTTGGGACCAAGTGTCCGCGCCCCAATTAGAGGATGAGGCGGTGCCTGTCCTAGCCCCCGGCTCCTGTCCCCACCACTGGCCAAGCGTGCAGGCTCAGCCAAGTTCACATGACAGGCTCAGATGGAACCCCTGTCCTGCCACGCCCGCAAAAAATGAGAAAAAGCTGCAGTCTCTTGGCCCCGCCTGGCCCTGGGTCATAACTGTTAGCTCAGCAGTGCACGACATGAACTTCAGGCCTCCCTGCAGAATCACTGGCCGGGGTCACGCGTGTCTTTCCCAAGAGCGGACCCTGGGCCCAGCCCCTGGGGCCCAGTTCCAGCAATAACCCCTAACGGCTTCCCTTTCCGGAGGAGGGCCAGGCCCAGGCTCCATGTCTGGCCCTCGGTCTCCTCGTCCCTACCCGTGGGAGGGTGGGGCTGTTAGGTCACAGGTCAATTGTTGGCCTTCTAGCTCCAGGATCAAGCAGGACAGTGAGGACAGCGTGTGTAGAGGTTATTGTACCTTCTGGCAGGACACAGCCCATGAGGGTATTATGATTTCTTGCCAGACGCAATCTGTGATGCTGCTGGGGGTCCACCCCTGCAGTGGGGTTGATGGTGGCCCCCAGAACATACGCCCATGTCCTCGTCTCCGGAACCTGGAAATGTCACCTTACTTGGAAAAAGGGCCTTTGCAGATGTAAGGAAATGTTGAGATGGGAAATCACCCTGGGCTAATCACCCTGGGCTGGTGGGCCCTAAATCCAGTGACAAGTGTCCTGCTGAGCTCAAGGCAGGGGGAGACGGACAGACAGAAGAGGAAGGAGCAGTGTGGCCACAGAGGTAGGATCTCCCCTAAAGCCTCTTGCCAGATGTCGGGCTTCCAGACTCCACAACTGAGAGAACACGTTGCTGCTTTTGCGAGCCACCAGCTTGTGGTTATTAACTAGAGTGGCCTCAGGAAACGAACACAACCCCATTTTGCAGACAAAAAAACCGAGGTGCAAAGCAGACGAGCCTTGCCCGGGGTCACCCTGGGGGTCAGTGGGAGGGCATCAGGCAGCCTGAGGGTGGGGGGTGACAAGGCTCACCTCCCAGAGCAGCCACAGCCTAGAATCTTCCAGCCCAGGAAGATGTTACTGAGGGGTGGAAGGTAGCTCGCTGTGGCCCGGAGAGAAAGGGACAGAGTTGCCCTGACCCCAGGGTATGGTGGTAAGAGCTGGGAGCCATGGTTAGGTTCTCTCCCCCGCCACTTTGATGCTGGGACACCCGGGGCAGGGGTGGTGACACCCCTCAGCCCCTTGATCCTTTCCCTGCAAGCTGTGTGAGTGACCTGTCCAGCCCCGGGGTCAGCCACAGGAACTTCCAGAACGCCCTCCGGTGCCCCTGCTCCCATCGGCAGTGGGTAATGAGGCAGAGCAGGTAAGACGAGCGAGCCCGGGGGTAGGGAAGCAGGGCTGGGGCCCGTCCTGATGGTGGGCGGAGGGTTTTCTCACAAAACTGTCCCGTTGGCGCCCCCCACCCCCAGCCCTGCAGGCGGGTGTTATTACAGTTACCGCTACTCTGTGGTGTAGAGGCCCCTGGGGCGGGGTGTGTGCACCCAGGGGGCTGGCATCCGGGGGCTACACCTCGCTCCCGGCTGTCCGCACACAGGGCCAGGCTGCCCAGCCGCTCCCCGGGGCCACCCGGAGCCTCACTCACCCTTCAGCTTCTCCCCGAACATGGTCAGGAAGACGGTGAAGTTGATGGGCCCGGGGGCCTCCTTCACCATGGCCTCCAGCTCCTCGTTCTTCACGTTGATGCGGCCTGGAGGAGGGGAGGAGTGGGGACACCCAGGAGCATAATGAGGGACACAGGGGCCCCTGCCTGCAGGCAGTTCCAGGAGAGCAGAGCTCAGGACCAGGGAGCGTCCTACAGGGTCTCCCAGCTCAGCTGTCCTCAGGCCCTGCCTACCTGCCCGGGGACCTCAGGAAGGGCGACACATTCAGCCACAGTCAGCTCTCCCAGCCTCCCCCACTCCCGCCACCACCTCAGCCTCCTTAGAAAGGAGAACCAGTTGGCGATTATCCCCATTTTGCAGATGAAGGAACTGAGGCCCAAAGAAGGTGGAGCCCAGGTGCATAGGGGCCGGAAGACCTGGGCCTCGGGGCTCATGGGCCCCGGGATGAGGTCAACTGGAGGTGGGGGACTCGGGTCCCCCATGGTCCCAGCGGACGGTCACATCTCCAGGAGCTCCAAGTTCGTTCAGACGGGACTTGGTTATGCCCTCTCCCCCCGGCCTGACCCCCACCCCATTCATGCCTGAAGGCCTCTCCCTGGGCCCTTAGAGGTGCAAAACCCTCCCCTGGTAACCAAAGCCGGGCAGCCTTGGGCCCTGCGGACGTGTCCAGCCTCTTGCCCCAGCATCCCCCACTGCTCTCTTGACCCCTGACCCCACCCGGGCTTTCCAGACCAGGCCTTTGGAAGGGCCATTCCCGCACCTGAAGGAGCACCCCCCCCCCCACCCGCCAACCTTCCAGGCACTGGCTGCCCCTCCCCTGCCCCCCAACGGCACCCAAGCCCCTGTTGTCCCCAGCCGCCCACTCCTCCCGGAAGGGCTGGGCTCGGTTCCGCCCCAAGCCCGGAACCTCCACAGCTGCTGGTCACGCACCCAAGGCAGCAAAGGTGTCTCTCAGGTCCTCCTTGTCGATGAAGCCATCCCGGTTCTGGTCCATGATGGTGAAGGCCTGGTGAGACGTGGGTACTGAACGGCCAGCGACCCACCCACCTGAGCCCGGGCTTCCCAGAGCCGCCCCCCACCCACAGGGGCCATGCTGCCTGGGTAACAGCCGTACAGACCCCTCCGGCCAGCCGCTGTCCCGGCTCAGATGGCACCAGCCAGAGAGCGTCGGCTAACCCACTCTGCTCCCGTTGCGTGCTGGGCGCCACGCCCGTCCCTCCCCCTCATGCTCACAGCAACCCCATTTTACAGACAGGGAAACTGAGGCTCAGAGAGCAGAAGGACTCTCCCGAGGTCACACAGCAAGCAAAGGAGGGGCGGGGGCTGCCCAAGGAAGACAAGTCACACCTCTAGACGGGGAGGGGCACCGGGGTGGCCCCTAAGAAGGGTGACATCATCATCCCCAGGGACTGAGGGCGACCCAGGCCTCGCCGGCCCCATGGGTGCTTTCCATGCGTTGCATTAACCCTCCCGGTGGCCCCAGAGGGCACTGACCAACCTCTTTAAACTCCTGGATCTGGGACTGATCAAACATGGAGAAGACATTGGAGCTGGCTCCGCCCTCCGCTCTCTTGCGGGCCCTTCTCGGTGCCTGTGAGATGCCAGCGGGGGGGCATTGCAGAAACCCTTGCTCTGGAGGTCAGCCAAGCACCCGGCCCGCCCTTTCGTCCCACCTCCCAGAGTGTCACAGTCCCAAACGCCACCCCCGGCTGCGGGGTGTAGCAGACAGACAGGGCTCCTGAGGAAGCCTTGCGGATCCGCTGAGGCCAGAGGCCTGGGGGCCCCCTCCCCACCCCACGGGCCAGTCAGTGGCTTCCTGAGCTGGCGGGGGGAGACCCAGGAAGGACAGCAGAGAGGATACCGTCCGGCCACGGCTCCCTGTGTCCATCCCATCTGCGGGCTCCCCTGCACCCACCCAGGGCCCGGCTCAGAGTGCAGATCCGTCGGGAAACGGCTGCCCAGAGCTCAGGGCCCATCTCTGCAGCAGGTAGAGCAGGAGGCCACCCACGTGGAGGGTCTCCGGCCAGCCTTCCTGCCTCTACTTGCTTCTTTCAGGATATCAGGGGCCTGAGAGCCCACAGTTACGCATTCCCTGAAAGCTCTGGGTCCCCAAGATTCCCCCAGGGGGCCTTTCCCTCAGCAGCCATCACCAGGGCTCAGGCTTGGCTGGCGGTGCAAGCAAGGACAGCCCGGGAGGGGGAAGGCGGGGTCCCCACGGACAGCGGCTTCCCGCCCCCAGCCCCCCACCCCCAGCCCCCGCCTCCATCTCAGCGGGCACCGCCCTCTGTGCCAAGCCCCCTGCCTACCCCACCCCAGAGCGTGGGATCCCCCTGCACCCCAGCCCCTGTGTGGTCTCCCCGAGCTCACTCCTTCCCCCCACCCCCACCCCGCCCCCACCCCCACTCCCCCTCGGGCTCCCAGGCTGACTTATAATTAGCTATTACTGGGTGCTTTGTCTCCACTAATCCTTTGAAAGGGGGCTGGCAGGGTAGCCAGGACGTTATGATGCTGTAAAACCTCTGTAATATTTATAAATCCCTTCAGACATCATAAAGAAAGGAACCTCCCTGAGGAGCTCATCTCACATAATTACATATACATTTCCCTCTGATTAATAAAAAACAATCACTTCCGTCTGTGGGATATTCTGCCCTTTCTCTTCTCAGACCTGCCCTCGACCTTGGCTTCCCCCATCCCTGCCTCAGCCAGCCTTTCATGTCCCTCTTGTGGAACGTCGCCCCACTGTGTGCCGGGCCCTCTTCCAGAACCCCCAAGAGGAGACGGGACCCTGAGCCCCAGAGCCCTGACCTGCCTTCTGATCTCCTAGCTGGGACCCCGGCCAGCCCAGCTGTCTTGGAAATTGCCTTTTGCAATGTACCCCTAGAAAATAAAAAATCTTCTGAACGGAACACCTCGGGGCAGAAGGGGGTCACCGGACCTGAGTTCTAATTCTGGCTCTGCTGCTCACAGCCCCGTGATATTGAGAAAATCAGTGGCCTTCTCTGAGTCTCAGTGTCCCCATTTATGAAACCAAGGTAATGCCTCCTTCCGAGCATCAGGACATTTATTAGGCAACTGCTGACCTCCAGCCAGGCCTTGTGCCCAGTCCCAGGGACACAGAGCTGAATTTGGCCCTGTCTTGTCCCCAAGGAGCCCCCAGTCCAGCCAGGAGACAGGTGATCAGTGGAGAGCCATAGAGGGAGAGGCAGACACTGAGGACACAGAGAAGCCCCTGGGCCACTGGGCCACTCAGGGCAGACCTCCCGGAGGGGGTGGCTTCTGAGCTGAGGCTTGACAGCCGGGTCCGAGTTCTCAGGCCAAGAGGAAGATCGAAGGTGTGAGACACAGAGACGTGAAAGAGCGGTGCTGTTGAGACCCTGTAGGGACACCCAAGGGGCTGGAGACAGGGACAGGGGGAGGGCAGCAGGACAGGCCCCATGCCAGTGTGCATGGGACCCAGGCTATCCTGGAATATCAACCCCGACCCCCCAGGAACCATGTCCTCTGTCAATGGGAGCAGAGCCCTGCTTCTGCCATGAAACCTCTAAGCCTAGCCCCCTCCTTCCTCTGCCCTCCTCTTCCTCGTTCCTATCCCCCACCCCCGCAGCTTCAACTCAGCAGCCCCCACCAAGTCCGGGAAGCAGAGACCCAGATCAGGACCTACGTGGATAGACTGGCCACCCGTTAAGGACCGTCCAGGGTGGGCCAGGTGCAGGGACAACATCAAGGGTGAAGAAAAGGTCAGGACTAGGGACATGAGGTCAAGGTCAAGGATGTCAGTGGGAGGAGCAAGGTCAAGGTCAGGGTGAGTTCAGGCATGAGGTGAAGGTCAGAGTCACAAATGAAATCAAGGTCACAGGATGAGGTCAGAGTTGAGGAATGAGGTCAGGGTCAGGAGGCAGGGCAGCCCCAGCCTACCATGGTCTGGAGTGCTCCCTCTCGACGCAGCAGCACTGGGGGTTCTCAGGGAAGGCTCTTTAAATAGCGCTCCAGATCCGGACAACAGTCTGGAAGGTGACAAAGGACAGGATGAAGGCCTCCCTGCCAGGCACCTGTCTGGGGCCACTCGGAGTGGGTGGGCTAAACCACAGGATCTCCGCCTATACTGGGCCAACCGGATCTCTGCACCCAAGGGACAAAGGCCCGGGAAGGGGCACTCGGCCGAGGACACGCAGCATGTTGAGGCCAGGAACTAGCTGGGAGGACTTGGCCTCGGGCCATCTGAGGTCAGGAGAACTTCCAAGGCAGGGCCACCCCGCACCAGCTGGGGAAACTCAGGGCTGCAACATGGCCCAGCCCCTTGAGCTACTTGCCTCTCAGTGGGTCACCAACCCCCGGCGAAAAGTGGCAGGCAAGCACGTGTCACCCCCGTCAGCCTGGGGAGAGGGTTTCTGCCTCAGCCTGACCCACAAGGCCCCTCAACCAAGACGACTACTGCCTCGTGGTCATCCCATTACCCGCTCCAGCCCTCCGTCCGTCGACAATGTCCAGGGAGCTGAAAACGCAAAGAGACGGACAAAAGAAAAGTGGAGAGAGGGGGAGACGGGGGAGAACCGGAAAATCAGATCCCCATTCTTCTCTGGCCAGACGTACCCCCGGATGTGGCCCACCTCTACCAGGCCGGACCCCGCCCAAGGATTCTCTAGGAGATGGGCCAAGCCGAGTCCGCACCTGCCCCTGGCAGGCCCCCATGTGTCCAGGGCAGCCCAGCAGCCCCTGTCTGCCCGGCCAAGTTGGCTCCCATGTGGGACCCACCACGTCTGATCGGCTGCCAGGGCCGGCATTGCTGGGCTCAGGCAGTGAGCCCACCCGTCTCCAGGCACTGCACAGCTTAACTGTCCCCGGAGCTGGTCTCCAGGCCTCCGGGCCCCAGTACGGCTGATCCCTGCCTTGGGGGAGGGGATGTGATGAGTAGCTAACATTTATAAAACACAGAAGGGCATGTCATGTTCTAAAACGTGTCCTCCCAGTGAATCCTTGCCCCATTTTCCAGGTGAGGAAACTGAGGCTCACACGGGGTAAAGTCACTCATCCAAGGCCGATAAGTGGTGGTGCCAGGATGAGTCTCTCTTTCTAGTCGTTCCAGAAGGGTGCTTCTGGAAGGTTCTGCCCATCCCGATGCTCACCTCCCTGACCTCCCTGAGACCTCTGATGAAATCCTCCACCCTGATCTGGGGCCAGGACTGCCATGCTGTCCCCTGGCAGGGACCAACCACACGCCCCGCAGGTGTTCAGCAGGCTGGGGTGAAGAACCCTGGGGTTCAGGTCCCCGTCCTGCCGAGACTGCTGCGGGAGATGGGCTGGGTAAGTGTGGCGAGGGGCCTGCCCCTTTCTGGGTCCATGTGGAGGGGCCGGTGGCCACCGTCTGCACCTGCTACAGGGAGCCCCCTTTCCTTGCCGGGTCCATGAGCCTGGCCCTGGGGCTTCCTGGCCCTGGGCTTGCTGAGCAGGGAGATACTTGCCATCTGGGGCTTTATACCACCTGCTTCCTGCTGGCCGGAGGCCTCCTCATGCAAGGGCTCGATGCCCCTAAGCTCCTGCCTCTGGGGATCACCACCCAGGACCGCAGAGGGGCTCCGGAGGGCTCAGGACGGTCCTGAGTGAGCGGAGAGCCACCCACCCAGCCTGCCGGGAGGAAGGAAGTGTGAGACAGAATCGCAGTGAGATGTGGGTAAGTCACAACAGAGGTTACAAGTGCTTAGCAAACTAGTTCTGATGTTTTCCTTCCCTGGCCTCCTTCTCCATGTTACGAAAGCAGGGAGAGCTGATCAGAAATCCGGTGGAGACCGAAAACTCGCGGGAGAGGTGGTTGGGGAAGGTTTGTCCCTGGGGCGAGCAGGGGAGTGGCGAGGGGGCGGGCATGCAGTGTGCCCTGAGCAGGGGGTGCTGTGAGCTCCACCCTGTCTTTGGGCGATCCCCTCAGCAACACCTAGACTCTCAGTTTCCCCTGGGGAGAAGTGGTGCCAGCGGTCTGGCCTCCTAGAAGCTGCCACTGGGCCGCCGGGTGCCATGAAAAGGAGGTGGCCTCTGGAATCAAGGGCAGGGTTTGGAAGGCAGATCCCCCTCGCTGACAAAACTCACGGCCTCGTCAGCCAGGTGAGGCTGGGGCGCGTCTATTGTCGTTGCTGGGTCACACTGTTTGGCCCAGCTGACCCTGGGATGATGGCCAGTTCTGGGGGGGTCGGAGAGACCGCTGAGGGGTCTGTGCTGCCAGCCAGGGGCCTCCTGGGAGTGAGCAGCCACAGAACTGGAATCCCGGGTCGCCCCGGGGAAGTCAGAGGAGTACTTAGCCCCCTGCGAAGAGCACCCCGCTTTCCAGAGCGCAACTCACGGTCCCGGGAGCCACCACACCTGAAAGGGAGCTTGAAAGGCATCAGCTGCCTTGGACTTGGCCTTCCCCCTGCAGGGTGACAGCTGTCACTCACGCCACAAAGTGGGCCAGGTGACCTCGCCTTGTCACTTCTCACCCCTAACTCTGCCCTCTAACGCTTCATGGCTAGCGGGCTGTCCTCGGCCTCCCGGGCCCCCATCCCGGCCCGCCGCCACCGGGCCTTCACCACTTTGCAAAGTCTCCTTCCTCCCCGCTTTTGACTGTGGACCATGTTCCCTCCCCAGCCGCACCTCCATCCCCCCACTTTCCATCACCTCTCACCTCCTCCCAGAAGACTTCCCGGGTTTCCCTCCCTCTCCCACTAGAGTCACTGCTTCCCTCTGCCCTCCACTCTTCAGATCAGCGATTACCCACCTTTCCCTTGGCCTTGGGGCCTTGCCATCATTGCTCCTTGGCCTCCGGCCACCTGGCCCCTAAGAGCACAGTGGGGGCTCAGAAACACGCTCCCAGGGGTTGTTCATGCATAATCTTCCATGTGGGGCGTCACTGGCCCTCTCAGTCGAGCCCATCGAGCCCTGCTCGATGCCGAGTGTCCCTTGCAGACTCAGGTGGCCCTTGCTTGCACACCATCTGTGATGGGGAACTCACCGCTTCCCCAAGCAAAGGCAACTCAAATTGGCAAACACTCACTGACGAGTGACCGTGGCCCTACACTGGTGTTCTGCGGGGGCTAACAAAGTATCCTTTGCAATCCCTGGGTTTGAATTATTTTAGCAAGAGTCAGACGATGTGTGCCAAGTTTATTCATTCACTCATCAAATATTTATGGAGTACTTATTGAATGCTGAGCATGGCAGACACAGAGGTGAAAAAAAAATAAAATAAAACAAAACTAGTGTGGCTCCAGGAGTGAAGGGGCCCAGACAGTGCCTTTCCCCAGAGGAGGCACCGTGGGCTGGGGTCCATCACACTGGGCCTTGAAGGATGAGGACACAATGGGCGTTCTCATCGCTCTGGGAGAAGAGCAGGTGGATGTGTAGAACATTCCAGGGCCCCCACAGGGGTGGCCAGATATGAAGGCGTATAATGTGAGGGGCCAGGGTCAGGCAGGGGAGGGGAGCAGAGGGGGGCCAGGGCTGCTCAGAGGTGGTGGCCGAACCATCCAGAGGTGACCCAAACGGGACCGGGCAGAGAGTTCCCAGACCTGGCTTGGAGGCTCCCTCTTCTGGTTTAGGGTGACTCCTGGCCCGCTGGGCAGAGAATCCCGCCCCGTTCTCCCCTCTTCGCCCATCCAACCCGCAGCTATTTTTACAGCAGGATGCCGTAGCCACAGGCCCCTTGAACAGGATGCATCGTTCGTGCTTCTGCAGAGTGAGTGCGTCTGCCGGCCGCTCCACCACAGCTATAAAACAGGCAGGAGGCATTCCGGGAGACATTCTTCTTAGCTTTAAAGGTTTCCTTGTCTTCTCTAAGTGGCTCCAAATTAGAGGAAGGCTCCAGACAGGGGCGGGCCTGGGGTGGAGGGGACACTGGGGCGTTTGGGAAAAGACAGTCCTCCCCCTAATTGTCTTCAAAATCTCGGTCGTCCCATCTGGTAATTAGGGAGTTGACAGTGCAAAAAAGGCGATTTCCTTTGGGGTAAGAGGGAGAAAACAGCTCGTCGGCTCTAAGTCCGGGTCCTGCCTGAAATATTAACTCCAGGGGGTTGGGCTGGCCCCGGTCCCTCGGGAGGAGGGATGGGGGAGCCCGGGGAGCCATGCTGCCTTGGACGGGCCAGAAAGGGCACGCGGTGGGGCCCCCGGAAGTGAGTCCGGGCGCACTTTGAGCTCCAGGCTACCGTGCCAGCAGCACGTGGTGGAGGCCCCTGGCTCAATGCCAGCTTTATTCTGGATTCCGAGTGGGGAGGATCGTCCTCAAGGAGCGCGGACTTTCCCGGTATCGGGGCCCCCCCTCCTAGAGCTAAATGTGGAGAGTCTCGGAGGTGCGGGGGTGGGGGGTGGCGGGGAACTGCCCCTCTGCCCCATCTCTGATTTCGTTACTGAGGAGGTGAAAAGGAGGTGGGGGATGGTGAGAAGCGAGGAGCGGAATCCAGGCCTCCCGACCTACGGCCCGCGTGCGGGAGACCCTTCCCTCGTGCTCACATCTCCCTTCCCAGACCCAGGTGGCTTCAGATGTGGACGGGGCTGGCCTGGGGACCAGGCCACCGCCGAGACAATTCAGGGGTCCAGCAGCGGAAGCACGGGGCTCTCAGTGCAGCCTTACCTGCCCAGAGAACGATGGCGACGGGTCTCCCTAGCCACGGTAGCCGCAAGGCGGGTTGGACCGAGCACCAGCTTGTGCTGAGTTGTTGCGGGGACTCGACAGCACAGCAGCAACCTAGAGATTGTTGCTCACAGTCAGCTCAACTCAGACATGTTGTTATAAAAGTGAAAATACCCTTGGGCTGCATTAGTAGAGGTCTATGTCCTCAATCCAGGGAGGTGACGGTGCTACCTTCCACTGCCTTACACAGACAACAGAAGATCTATGCTCGGTCCTAGTACTGTGCTTTAGGGAGGGTGGTTTTTGGAGGATAGCAGCATGTATCACATGAATTGTGGCTGAGGGGCTAGGGGCTCTCAGCTGGAGAGAAGCGGCTTTAGTGGGGAGCATCAGTGTGGCAGCTTTGTGAGTTTGCCAGCCGGGCCGAGGCCCGTACGCTCACCCAGCTGGCACCAGCACTCAGCTCTAACGGCCTTCGTCTCCCTACCTCCTGGTGTTTGCAGTCAGGCTCACCCCCTTCTCCAAGCTTGGCCCCTTGGGAAGAACGTCCCCTCTGTTACCCCGCTTAAATCCCATTATTTGGGTCATTAGCTCTTGCTGTCTGAAGAATCACCCCAAATTACAGTGGCGTGAGCTCAGAAACGCAGGAAAGGCCCAGTGAGGATAGCTCACCTCTGCCCCATGGCATCTGGGACCTCAGCTGGCAAGACTCCGAGGCTGCGGGTGGCTGGACGGCTAGTGCCGGAATCATCCAAGGCTTGACCACTCGCGTGTCTGGTGTCGGGGCTGAGAAGACCCAAGTCATGGCCGTCCGACTTCTACGGGGTGGCCAGGACGCCAGCACAGACGCCCCAGCAAATAAGGTGGAAGCCTGTCGCTTCTTGAGGTCTACGCTCAGGAGTCGCATGGCGACACTTCTATCCGACTCCCTCGGTCAAAGCAGTCACCACCGCTTGCCCAGCACGGTAAGGAGAGACGGTACGGACACTGCGTCTTGACGGGATGAGCCAAAGACTTGGTAGGCACGTTTTACACCTGCCGTCCCACCCAGCCTGGGCTCAGGGGAGCTCAGGAAGTGGCCTGAGGTCACAGAGCCGGAATTCAGATCCAGCCCGGAGGGGCTCCGTCCCACAGAAAGTACGGGAGCCCAGGAAGACCGGGAAGCTCGCCCGGGGCCGTGTGGTAGGTGGTCAGCCTCTGTCCGCAGCCAGAAGGGCCGAGGTTAGACAGGGGCCAGGGCAGGGAGGAGAGGCCCGGCCTCCCGGTTCACAAAGGGGCAGGCAGCCCTTATCCCGCCGGACGGCTCAGGAAACTGAGGCCTGGAGCAGGGAAGGGCCGGGTCAAGGTGCCTGGAAGACTTACGCCTCACCCCCCAAGGGCTACCGAGGAGCAGAACGGGGCGATGTGAACGGGCCCTCCCTTGAGACGCGGGGCTTCCCGGCCGCGGACGGTGGCTGGGGCGAGGGCTGGGGCTCGGGGCCCTCCCCGGGGCCCCGAGGCT